>NW_028318045.1:9870000-10157500 GCF_062004578.1 Staurois parvus | reverse complement strand
AGGTGGGTATAAAACGGAAACAAGTCTGTTTACCCCCGCTGGTCTGTAAAAGTGAATGGACCATACAAACAGGTCTACCTGAAAAATTGACAGGCAGACCTGATTCGACCCGCTGTGTGAAAGGGACCTAAAGGTAAAAAAGCCTAAAAAACAAACGCAGCCATTGCATCCAAGGACTGGTAAGCTGCAATATATTACATTTTTTATTTTTGAGTTTAGATATAATTTAACCCCATGCACTGTCCTCTGTTCTGATAAAATGACATGGGAAATACTCATGGGCAGCTCTGTGATCACTCCAGTTGGAAGGCCCAGCACAAAGTAGCAGCAGGGGAACACATACTGTAAGTGCTGTAAAAGGCCGTTATCTGATTTGCCTGATTCTGGAGAAAACCTGATGACTGTAATGGGTATTTCACAAGTCTAGGTGTACATGAATCTTTAGGTCTACTATAACTGGAAATCATGGCTAATAGTAGTCACAATTCATTTTACCTGACAGCACTGGAGGTCCTGGGTTCACCTCCCTCCAGTATGATGTCTGCATAGAGCTTATGTGCTTTAAAAGAAGAGACCAGACATCTAGATGATGCATGAAACACAAGTGTTCTTCAATGTGCCACTCAGGTACAAAGACTTCAGAACATCTTGAACATAGAGAATATGTAAACCCAACATTTCATATTCCTGATATGTGCCTGCTGTACCATGTACTTGTATGAAAAAGTATCCTGTTCTCTTTATATTGCTTCCTTTGTGTGAAATGCCTGGTGTTCCTGCCAGTCCCTCTGCTGACCATACTAGGCATGATAGCCCAGCATAGTCAGTTTTTTAGCCATGCTGGATTTCCTCAAATGGTCAGACTAATGCTACCCCCACCTGCACAGCCATTCACGGGGAAGAGCAGTGCACTGCTGCTTCTCCTCCCCCAGCTCTTTCAGCTCCTTATGCAGCTGAGAACAGAGACTGTTCTTTATGTAGCTGAGAAGAGATGTCATCACTTATAAAAAAATGGAAAAGCGTATTTTGAATTTTGTTTATATGAATACAAAAATGTTAAACCAAATGGGTTGTTTTACAAGCTTAGGGTTTACATTTTTTTAAAGTAGAACTATAGTAAAAACTGATTTTCATTATGGATAGAGTAAGGTAGGGTTATAACCAGTGGTGTATTTAGGTTTTGTGCTGCCCTAGGCAACACAAAAATCAGACTCCCCCTTCCCCGTGGAGTGAGCCTGACACCAACCAACAGCAGAATTCCACCCCACGGAGAGAGCCTGGCAGTGACCAACAACACCCCTGCTCCCCCCACCCAAGAGAACCTTCCAATAACACCCACCCACCCCCCTCCTCCGGCAACAGAGAGGAAGACACTCATTTTCACTCTTGCAGGCATCCCCGGGAACGAGAGTCGGGCTCTGCATACACCAATAAGCAGCCCGTAGCCTCTTTTGGATCCCACCTGGTCCCCATGCTGCATATGTCCCTTCTTCCTGGGAAGGTGCTGCCGCCCTGAAAAATGTTGCCCTAGGCAAATGCCTTGTTTGCTTTGTGGTAAATACACCCCTGGTTATAACCCCTGTAATAATTATTTGAAGTTAGAAGAAATCCCTGCAAATTAAGGAATACTCTAATGCAGGACTTAAAATTTCAAGTCCTGAGCTACTAGCCAGGCCGTAAGAGTTACTCGTCACCAACAAACACACACAAACAGAGACACCTGTACACACACACAGACATGTACATACATACACACACAGAAACGTACACACACGCATGGACACATGCACACACTCACATATACAGACACATGTATACACACACAGGCACGTACAGACATGCATACACACAGATACATGTACACACACAGACACATGTACATACATACACAGACACATGTACATACATACACAGACACATGTACGTACATACACACACATGTAGATACACACACAGACACATGTACACAGACACATACATGTACATACACACAGACACATGTACAGATATACACATTTACATACACACAGACACATGTACACACAGACACATGTATGTACATACACACAAACACACACACATATGTACATGTACACACACACACACAGACACATATACACACACACATTAATGTACATACACGCAGACACATGTACAGATACACACATGTACATACACACAGACACATGTACATGCATACACAGACACACACAAACATACACATGTACACACACACATGCATGCACGCACGCTGTTAAGTGCTCTCTCCTCTCCCCTGAAGCCACCACTGGCTGACATAGAGGATCATGTGACCAGAGTGAACTGAAATTAGGTAGACACACACACACAGCCCTATAAAAAGTTGCAGTACTTCGTTGTTCACTCACAAAGCCGGGTACTGCACTCTAGGGGGAGGCAAGGAGCACAGCACATACTCCTTCCTTTGCTTTCACTGCGCTCAGCTATTGAGCAGTCTGACAGCTCCCAGTGCCAATGACAGATCTGGCCTGAGCTCCGAACCTGCTCAGCAAGACGGCACTGGGGGACACACTCGCCCCCACCATAATTTCCACTCAGGCTAGTGGAAATTTCAAGGCCTGCTCTAGAGGACTCCCAGGTCACCAGAACTAGTGTCCCTATTGGAAGATTTGCCCTCTATTACTTTTTTTTTTACTTTCAGTTTCAATGATAATGGTAAACAGGACAAATACAGAGGGTGAATCTCCCTAATGGGGGTGCAGAGAGCAATAAAAACTGACAGGTGGTCTCATCCCTTTCCACTCTATCCAAAACTAAAAAAAAATGCCTTTAGTTATACTTTAAATGTTATGTACCCTAACATCGGATTTTGGTATATTGGTTGAACTAGATGGACTTGTAGCTTTTTTCAACCTGACCACATATGTAACTTCTCTTATCTTCTCCCTTTTGATCTGTATTGATTTGTTTTGTTGTACATGTTTGATAAGTGCAAAATAAAACCTGTTGAAATTTTGTTACTGATAACCTTCAGCGCTGTCTGCTTGTGTTCCATTTTTATCAGTTTGTATTGTTTCCGACCTATATTTGAGGAGTGGGTGGAGCTAGGGCGTACATCACCACTCATGCGCGCACGCCCTTGACCATCTTGGATGTGGTCCACGCGTTTTTTTGCCCATATACAATGCTGTATTGATTTGCTTGTGGCGTAAGTACATTACTTTGGCTCAATAAATATTGCTTATGGATTTTACACTATGGCCAATTTTTTTGTTCCATGCATCTGCTTTCTATGTGCTTATCAACGACCATCCCATCCGGAGTGCGGGAATGCTGTTTAACACACGGTTGGAGGCTAAGAAGGAGTGTTTTGGAGTGGTCGCCTTTTGATTACATTTGCACCCTAATTGACCATTCTATAACATGATGGTCAATATTATCCGGTAAGCCTCCTGTGAGCGCTGAGTGGGGTGACACGCGGTGCATTTGGACACATTTGATATTCCTTTATCACTGGAGATACACGATTTGATTGATGGACATTATATGTATAGTGTCTGTTTGGCACCGGGACTGAATAGATTTCCTTATATTGATTATTTGTTCACCATTCACAATATTCATCTATTTCATTTGTTTACTTTTGTTATTTTAGCGCTGCACCTTTATATATATATGTGATCTTATATTAACAGTATCAGACTATAGTGCTGGCAGCTTGTATTTGATGTTTGATTGACCAGCGCAGATTGTATTATATGTTTGTTATAGAGAAGGTGAGAGGGGTAGGAGCTTGTAGTCCTGACCTACGGTGACAACGCTACTTCTCCATACATCCAGTACAACGAGAGAGCATTGTCACTCTAGGACAGAAAGGGTGTTACTGGCAGGATCACCAGGTGAAAATAGGAAAAAAAAAGAAAACGAATGCAGCCAGCACATTGAAGGACTGGTAAGATGCTATATATTGCATTTTTTGTTCTTGGTTTAGATACACTTTAAATAAAGGAGTACAACCTATAACACAAGTAAACATTAAAAAAGAAACCTGGTATAATAACAGGATCATTTGAACCAATAAAATAAAAAATGGTGAAACGCTACACAGTAAAATAAATACCACAAATTCTATAATACACACACAGTGCTCTGATACAATCTGTATCCAATTGTGAATAAACGTGTGAAAAAATGGTGAGAAAACAGAAAACCCTGTTTAAATACACACTTAAACAAGTGACTTAAAAAATATATATATATGAATATATATAAATACCACCCTCCTGTCCCAAAAATGGGACTATACAAATGGTGTACCAAGTGAATCCCCTTTTGGGGACAAACAATATCAGTGATTGGTGACAACAAAAAACCTATTCATATGTAGTCCTCATATAAAAAATAATCACAAAAAACATACACAAAAAATATATATAATAATGTCCAATAGACAAAAAAAAAATATATATATATATATGGTCGTGATCTTCACATAATTCATGCAGGTGATGACGTGAAAAAAAGTGATCTCCACTCTGGTGAAAAACTCCTCAAAATGGCCAAAATGGCCCCCCACCTCCAAACAGTGACCACCAAGGGCCAGCACGCTTTTAAGGATCACCTCCTGATCCTTATAGATGTTAACCTGTCACAGAAGATAAACGCCACATAAGCTCCCTTACTACTTACCACTTACTCCTCTCAGGTTCCTCCAGGCACAGGTACCGCAATACAGCTCACTCCCACTCAGGATCATATTAGTGAAACAGAAAAAGAATCCCTCATGGTGCAATAACGTTTTTTAATCAATAAGATGTCATTAAAACAAAATTTGCACTCACATTTGGTCCACAGTAAACAGACTTTTAAACCTCATGCATCTGGGTGTACTGCATGGGTTTGTTGGGTGTACCAAGATGGCCACCGCGCCCAGAAGTGCGTCACCATGTCACCGGAAGTTGCGTACCAACGCGTTATCTTTGTTTAGGGTCAATTGAACGCCATCAGTTTTTTTCAGCCATTTCCTGTTTGTATGCACTTACTTAAAGTGACACTAAAGCTTGTTTTTTTTTTCTTCTAAAATAACAAACATGTCTATACTTACCTGCTCTGTGCAGTAATTTTTCACAGAGCAGCCCAGATCCTCTTGTTTTTGAGTCCCCTCCGGCGCTCCTGGCTCCTTCTCCTCGAGCAGTACCCCCAGGGGAAGCCGCTCGCCTTGGGGGCAGCTCTGAGTACTTGTCCCCAAGCTGCTACTATATGCATCCATAAGACACATAGGGGTTTATTTACTAAAGCTGGAGAGTCCAAAATCAGACTCCCTTATGCATAGAAACCAATCAGCTTCCAGGTTTCATTGCCAAAGCTTCACTGAACAAGCTGAGGTTAGAACAACAATGGGCAAACTACGGCCCGCGGGCCGTATACGGCTCGGCGGACCTTTTAATCCGGCCCGCGGAGCTAGGCTCCCGCTAGGCTCCTCTCACAGTCCACCCAGAAGACCGGGTGTAGCATGAAAATCTGTCTCCTATGAGGATCTGTCCCCCTCGACGTATCTGCGCATGTGCCGGAGATCGCCGATCGGCTGCTAATGCCTGAAACTGGCACATGCGCAGATACGTCGAGGGGGACAGATCCTCATAGGAGACAGATTTTCATGCTACACCGGAACGGCGCGGGAAAACGGCGAGAGGAACGCGCGGAGCAAAGGTAAGTGAATTGACACAGGGGGGACTTGGGGACTTAATATGGGTGATGAATTAATATAGGGGGGATGAATTACTATATGGGGGATGAATTACTATGGGGGATGAATTACTATATGGGGGATGAATTATTATAGGGGGGATGAATTACTATAGGGGGGATGAATTACTATATGGGGGATGAATTACTATATGGGGGATGAATTACTATGGGGGATGAATTACTATATGGGGGATGAATTACTATATGGGGGGTGAATTACTATGGGGGATGAATTACTATATGGGGGATGAATTACTATATGGGGGATGAATTACTATGGGGGATGAATTACTATATGGGGGATGAATTACTATATGGGGGGTGAATTACTATGGGGGATGAATTACTATATGGGGGATGAATTACTATGGGGGATGAATTACTATATGGGGGATGAATTACTATGGGGGATGAATTACTATATGGGGGATTAATTACTATGCTTACTATGGGGGAATATTACTATACTTACTATGGATGACACATACACATCATTCATCTACTCTTGGTCCGGCCCCCGGGTCCAATATATGAACCCATTGCGGCCCTCAAGTCAAAAAGTTTGCCCACCCCTGGGTTAGAAGCTGATTGGTTTCTATGCAGAAGGGAGTCTGATTTTGGACTCTCCAGCTTTAGTAAATAAACCCCATAGTGTGGGGGCTCGACCCCGCCTCGCTCCCTGCTCTCAACTGTGATTGACAGCAGCGGGAGCCAGTGGGATCCTGTTGCTGTCTCAGCCAATGAAGAGGAAGATTCCCAAGACAGCAGAGGCTGTTGAGAACATTGCTGGATCAGAGGGGGCTCAGGTAAGGATTGGGAGAGCCACTGCACACAGAAGGGTTTTTACCTTTAAGCATAGAATGCAGGAAGGTAAAAAAACCTTCAGCCTTTACAACCACTTTAACGTCATTGCTCAGGACCTGCTTCCTGGTGACAATGACTGCAGGCCTTGCATGCAACGTGTGTTGGCAAAGCTTATAGAGGTTGATTTACTAAAACTGGATAGTGCAATATCTGGTGCAACTCTGCATAGAAACCAATCAGCTTCCAGTTTGTTGTCAAAGCTTATTTGAACAACTGAATTTGATTGGCTACCATGTACAGCTGCACCAGATTTTGCACTCTCCAGTTTTAGTAGTCAACACTACAGACTCCATTGGGAATGCATGTGACAAGATGACAACACAGTAGAACAATTGGGAGACAAGAGTAGAGTGTTGTCATCACAACAAACATTGCTTAAGGATTGACTGAACAAGGACATTCATGGATAGATCACCAGGCATTATTTAATCAAAGATGCAGATTTAAAAAGATTGAAAATGGCAAAAAATTTAAAAAAATGGGAAAAATTGTAAAAATGTAAAATGACCTTTGATAATATGTATTTGAGACGTTAGTGATTGGGGTTAGACCTACGTTAGTCTGGGGTATGGGGTTAGACTTACGTTAGTCTGGGGTATGTTCAAGTTAGGGTAGGGGTTGAGATTTGGGTTATTTTCAGGTCAATTATTATATTAAAGTTAGAAGCAGGGGCGGACTGACAACTCATGGGGCCCCCGGGCAATAGGGGATCATGGGGCCCCTGTGTCCTTGCCCAAACTCAAAAAAGCCTATGAAAAAGGTACCAGGGGCATCTCATGGGGGCCCCTACTGACCCCAGGCCCTTGGGCGCTGCCTGAGTTTCCAAATGGTCAGTCCACCCCTGTTTAGAAGTATATTCAGCTTCTAGTTTCTGCTAGCCATAACCATACATGTTGAAGTGTGGTGGTGGGCTATGACACCGTGCTGTCACCTATATGTGTGCAACTGAATTCACATTTCTGAGCTTGGAGCATACACAATCATGCGCTTCCACCACTATGACCGAGCTGTCACCAATAGCTCCTGGTCACTGTTTTTACTATTGGGAGGCAGTAGAACCGGCACTCAATCATGTGACCAGTGTAGTAGCCAATCACAGTGATCACATGATATGGAAACCTTCAGTGTTTTAATGTCCTTAAAGGGCTGACTCCCAGTAGCTGTAAAGGGTTAGACAAGGACTCCAAACAGAGGTGACCAAAACAACTATGTTTGATGAACCACAACCAAAAATAATGTACCCCTATCACTGTGGTTTGGCTTTAGGTCCACATGAACCTTCCAGTGTGCTATTTGGCTGTGGTAGAAAATGTGCACAAACACAACAAGGATATTTAAAAGTGCATACTCCATGTGGACAGGGTGGTGGTGAAAATCCAACACTCAGTGCTGCAAGGCAGCAGGGCTAACCACTAAGCCTCAGTGCTGCTTTGGTAAACATAAACTCATTAACATGCTTTTTATTCTCCATATATTCCCTGCTTTGGACCCAGAACAAGAAGCCAGTGTTATAGCCAGCCAATTAGCATTTTAAAAGAGACAATTCTATTATCTCGGATTATTTCATTTCCCTGCTCTCAGCACAACGACATAAACAGTTGGTGACTCATAAGATATCTCAGCATCAATGAGTGCGAAGTGAAGACGGTTTTCCTGTTGTAAACGGCCTCTTAAATGTCACGGATCTTAGACTTTCTGGTAGATGAGAATGGCTTACATATCATGTGCAAACATTTAACAATTCTCTGCAAAGGTCGTCGATAGCTTGTCGCTCATTGTTGGGGACAGAAACGCAGGGCAGAGAATCAGCAATAAGATCCATGTGAGCTAGATGCAGAAGAACATGGTGGATGTTTAGAAATGTCTACACATACTTTTAGGCTTCATGTATACTGGATGCTTAGCCCTGGTGAATGAGTATAGGCACAACATCCAGCCCCACTGCCAGCAGCTGGCAGACTCGAAGAGAGTCTGACATTTGCTGCGTCTGGTCTGGGCTGGGCGGTGCACTCAGCATTACTTCTGCTTAGGGCAGTATGTGGCCAAGGGTGATTGCCAGGAACAGAGACTGCTTGTATTCAAGGCATTCAATTTTGGGATCATACCACCTCAAACACATATGGCGCTAGGCGCACTGCCCAGCCCTATCCAGCCAGAGCAGCTATCAGACTCCCATAGGGTTTGACAGCCTGCTAGCGGTGGGGTGGATGGTGTGCCTGTGCCCTCTGCCTACCACTAAATGCTTGAGTCCCATTCATTGGGGCTAAACACCCAATCTCCTTCTGAAGTACCATTTGAGTTTTGAATGTTAATTGGACTGTAAGGCTGTTCACCATAGTGATAGGCTGAAAAGGGGGAAAACATGCTCGTGAGCAGAGCAATATAGAAAAAATATCCCCAGCATTCTTTCCAGCAAATCAGCACAAAAAAAATGAACTGAACTCTTTCAATAACATGCTGTAAAGCCACACTGCTGTGTTAAGACACCTCTGTAAAGTGTGGTCACCAAATCAAAACTATCCGAGCCTCCAACTATGGGACATATAGAGTAATTAATAAACTGCACCAAAAAAAAACATCAAGGTCCTCATATACATGATAAATAAATATAAATAATAAAGTATTATAATATAATACTGTAGATAATAATATTTATTATGCTAATATATAATAATAGTCGCCGGTGTTTCTCAGACTTACCGTTAAAACCGGTGCACCCGAGAAATGACCCAACATGTGGCCAGCTGAGGATAGAGGGGATGAGAGACTCTATTGTCTCTGATTGCCTCTATCATCATGAAGGACGGGAGTGACGTCATGACATCACATCCGGGCCGAATGTAAACAATATTTTTTCTTTTTTTAAACCATTTTTTTTTTGCTTTTAAAGGTAAAGGAGAGATTTGGGGTCATATCTCTTCTTAAGGAGGTCCTGTCATTCTAATTTCTATTACAAGGGATGTTTACATTCCTTGTAATAGGAATAAATGTGATTAAAAAGTAAAAGGGACAGTGTAAAAATAAAAACTAAAATATAAAATAAATAAGAAAAAAAAATTGCCCCCCCCCAAAAAGTGCCCCCATCCTGTGCTCGCACGCAGAAGTGAATGTATATATGTAAGTCGCGCACGCATATGTAAACAGTGTTCTCAGCATACATGTGAAGTATTGCCGAGAACGTTACAGTGGGAGCATCAATTCTAGCGCTACACTTCTCTAACTCTAAATAGGTAACCTGTAAACATTTTTAAAGCGTCGCCTATGGAGATTTTTTAGTACCGTAGTTTGTCGCCATTCCACAAGCGTGCGCAATTTTTAAGCAGGACATTATTTTTTCACTGTAACATCCTCTTTCATATTTTTCAAAATAATCGGGGTATAATATGTTATATATAATTTTTATGTCACGTGGTATTTGTACTGCAGTTTTTCAAACGCATTTTTTTTTTAAATTACACTTTATTGAATTTAAAAAAACAAAAACACAATACTGTATGTGTTTTTCTATTTTTAATTCAATAAAGTGTAATTTCTCAAAAAAAAAAATGCGCTTGAAAAACTGCAGCGCAAATACCATGTGACATTGAAATGGTGATCATTGCAATTTTTATGTCACATGGTATTTGCACTGCAATTTTTCAAACGCATTTTTTTTTTAAATTACACTTTATTGAATTTAAAAAACAAAACACAATACTGTATGTGTTTTGTTTTGTTTTATTAATTCAATAAAGTGTAATTTTTCCAAAATAAAAATGCGTTGAAAAACTGCAGCGCAAATACCATGTGACATAAAAATTGCAATGATCACCGTTTCATTCTCTAGGGTCTTTGCTAAACATAAATATATAATGTTTGGGGGTTGTAAGTAATTTTCTAGGAAACAATACTGATTTAAACTTTTAAACAAAATGTGCCAGAAAATGCTTGGTCTTCAACTGGATATTATATTTTCTACTACTACTACTAATACTAATAATAATTTAAAAAAAAAAGTGTATATAATAGGAGGCGGCGTCTTTTCTACTTGAATTGTGAACTGACAAGAAAAATAAATAGACCTGATTGGAACTCAATAAACCACTAAGTGGTCCCAGTCAGGTCTTTTTTACTTGTTGGTACATGTATATGAATACATATAGTTTTATTAGGTTAATTAAATCACAGGGGTGGTAAATGAGGATCTTACTCCATAATCTCCTTCTAGTCAATACAAAAAAGAATCTCACTGGATTCTGATCATTTATGTGGGAGGATGGTTTGGTCCAAAACAAAGTATGTCCCCCTTTCCCCCCTAAATTGGTAAAGGGTCTCCAATCAACCTCCATAAGTAGAAGATGATCCACTGGCACAATATGCCGAGAGTCTTGTGACTACCTTCTGCAGCTCTTTCATTCATTTCCAGGAAGGAAATAGTATCTGAAACTTTTTTTTTCTCATTTTCATTCTTTCCTTATTTAGATGCCAAACGGTAATGAGAAGGACATGATCTGATCTGCAAATCTCTGAATGTGCTTAGAAGTGGTTTATACGGTATTCATGTTAACGGTACACAATGTCAGATTTTACCTAGTAAAAGTTTACAACTCCTCGAGCTTGTGTTCCTGAAACGTGCTTTCAAAGACAAGACAGAGCCTACCCTTCCATGATAGCCCTCCCGCTATTGTAGAAAAGAGACATCAGAAAGGGAGCATGACGATTCCGGCTGACAGCTACAATGTTATTTTGAACTATTTTGGGCTGTCTTTTTCCGCCAGATGCTCCCAAAGCTGTAAAAACTCAGCAATTCCCACAGACTCAGAATAAGATGAGCGAGAGGAAAAATGGCTTGTTGATGTAGGTATGACGTTGAGTGGATCCCTCCACTGACACTCTGGTTCAGCGGGCCAAAACGTGGCGACGGTTCCAGAGAAGATGGTTTCCAAGCGATTAACCAGTTCACTGCCAACAGCAGAAGGGAAATAAAACCATGAATGATTCGCAATCATAAAGTGACATCTGCAGCACAGTGTTCATGGAAGGTTAGCGGCTATCTCTGTTAAGCATTGTTGCAGGTTATGCATGAGGAGTTCTTTTGCTGTCAACCCGCTGTGCCAGATTAGAAGTACGCTAGCCCTTTTTTTCTGTTAAGCTAAACTCTGAACCAAAATGCTAAACATGGATTAAATACATATAAAGGAGCTATTTTACCTGCCAAAGAATTTCTGCCTATCCAGTTCTGAGATATACACAGCTCTGTCAGACAGCACAGGTCTAGCAGGGAAGCAGGGGCGTATTTGCCACAAGGCAAACAAGGCATTTGCCTAGGGTGGCATCTTTCAGGGGGGCAGTGACATTTTTCATGGGGGCAATGCTGCTTCCCTAAAGAAGGGATGGAAGAAGAGACAAACACAGCATGGGGACCAGGTGGGATCTGAGAGAGGCTGCGGGCTGCTTGATGGTGTATGCAGAGCCTGACTCTTGTTCCTGGGGATGTCTGGAGCTGTGAAAGTGAGTGTCTTCTCTCTCGCCAGGGTGGTGTGGCGGGTTACCAGTGTATGGAGGGGCGGTGGTAGTGGAAGGCTCTCTTCTCCGGTGGGGGGGCTGGAGTGTTGTTGGTCAATGTCAGGCACTTTTCGTGGGGGAGGGGGGGTGTTGGTTGTTGTCAGGGTCTCTGGGGGGGGGGCAATTTTTGTGTTGCCTAGGGCAGCACAAAACCTAAATACACCACTGCAGGGAAGGAGACCTGTGGGAGATTTGCTAAAACTGGTGCACTTAGAAAATGGTGCAGCTGTGCATGGGAGCCAATCAGCTTCTAACTTCAGCTTGCTGAATTAAGCTTCGGCAATAAAACCTGGAAGCTGATTGGTTTCTATACAGAGCTGCACCAGATTTTGCACTCTCCAGTTTTAGTAAATAACCTACTAATTTCTCTCTGCTGCAGAGACAGGTCTTGTCTCTCCCTCAGCCAGTGACTGGACAGTGAAAGGAGAAGCTGAACACTAATGAGCTCATCTCTCTGCACCCTCCTCCTATCAGCATGCTCCTTGTGCTGCCTCTTCCTTCCTCAGTCTGAGCTCTGCTGTACAGGGAATAAAAGAAGCTGATACCAAGTGCTGTTCAGGAGCTTACACTATCTGTATTTAAAAAAAATACATTTAAAGCTTATTAAATATTAAATATAAAAATGCATTAATTTGTGTCCTATATATCTGTCTGGAATTCAGCTTTCAGAGAACCTGTATTTAAATTTAACCCTTTAAAGGTAAAAGTCTTGACAAAGGGCAGATGCAACAAGATTTTGTCATGTTGTTAATAGTATTACCCAGAAAAGGCAGTTCTGTGTACCTTCCTGATTTAGTTTCACTAAATCAGAATGGATAGCATAGGAAGAATGGACAAACACTTTGCATGAGCATACATGAATTGTGAGTGTGAGTGGATGGGACATCTGGCAATTTTTAAAGCCTGATGCCAAACAAGTGTTTTCTTTTTCAGTTTAAGATAATAGGAATATTGCTGTAATAAATATATTGTATTTTAACTGTTGAATTGTTCTGGTCATAACTAGGGCACCTTGAAAATCCCATTTTTACTTTTTTTTCAATGTCTATATGCTTACTTAGGGATGTGGTGCAAGTTACTATACCTTCCACCCACGCATAGACAATTTTATGTAGTATAGATACAATACAGTGAGCGAATGTTGTCACAGTAGGATAGGAAGTGTGTTACTGAAGGTGAAAACAAAGAAAAAAAAAGATGGAAAAAAAAAAATGAATGTAGCCATTGCATCTAAAGACTGTTAAAGTGTTACTAAACCCAAGACCCTGCATACACTATATCTGGTCTCCCGCAGTACACAGAATGTAGAAATGTAATTATTTAAATAATAGTAAATAGTTAATATAAACTGCTAAATACCTTTTCTCATCAGCAGTTAGAGAAGTCTTGTGACTTCAGTAGAGCACTAGTTAAAGCTTGTAGGAGTTTTCTTTCTGCTCTAGGAGGATGCAAAACCCCTGACCTCTGGACAGTGCTGATTGGCCTTGTGCTGATCATATGCACTCTCCCAAGAAAAAAAAAAATCTCTTTAGCAATACACACTAAACTGAGCATGTGCAGAAAGGCTATGGGTTCTGTCTGTCTTATCAGCATGGACATTAGAACTTAGAGGAGGGGCAGAGAAGTCAAGATCAAACAGCCTTTTTAAACAATGCAGTGGATTAACCCCTTAGGTTCCACAGTGAGTATAACAAGCATGCTTTACTACAGGGGTCTTGAATTAAAATATATGATGGTCCGGTCAGCAAAAATTCCCTCCAGCAGAGGTCTGAACCTCGTTAGCAATATAACACATCACAGTCCCCTGGTACATTATGATCTTTAGCATACCTTTCACACTGTAGTACCCTCTACATCACAGTCCCCTCTTTAAAGAAGTCCCACAATGTCCTTTTATCCCTTCACATCACTGCCCCCTTTTACATCACAGCGTCGCTTAACAAAACACAGCATCTCCTAACACAACACAGAGCCCCTTAACACAACACAGCACCCCTTAACATAACACAGCACCCCTTAACATAACACAGTGCCCCTTAACATAACACAGTACCCCTAACACAAAACAGCGCTCCTAACAACACAGCAAATATATAGAAAATATGGGATGTCTCTTTGCTGGATGGGGATGTCCCTTCTTGGACTGGGTTGTCTCTTTGCTGGATTGGGATGTCTTTTTGCTGGACCCAACTGGGCAAAGGGACAGCCCAGTCCAGCAAAGAGACATCGCTGTCCAGTAAAGAGACAGCCCACCTAGTAAAGAGACAGCCTGCCCAGCAAAAGAGACAGCCCACCCAGCAAAGAGACATCCCGCCCAGCATAGAGACAGCCCGCCCAGCAAAGAGACAGCCCTTCCAACAAAGAGACAGCCCATCCAGCAAAGAGACAGCTCATCCAGCAAAGAGACAGCCCATCCAGCAAAGAGACAGCTCATCCAGCAAAGAGACAGGCCAGTCCAGCAAAGAGACACCCTGTCCAGCAGAGACAGCTCATCCAACAAACAGACAGCCCATCCAGCAAAGAGACAGCCCGTCCAGCAAAGAGACAGCCCAGTCCAGCAAAGGGACAGCCCATCCAGCAAAGAGACAGCTCATCCAGCAAAGAGACAGCCGTCCAGCAAAGAGACAGGCCAGTCCAGCAAAGAGACAGCTTGTCCAGCAGAGACAGCTCATCCAGCAAAGAGACAGCCCATCCAGCAAAGAGACAGCCCATCCACCACTGCTACAGACCTGTCACAGTGTGCCGGTGGGTAAATAAAAAAGGCCGCCGTTGTCCTTTCAGTGCACCGGCCGGCCGAGGAGGTGTCCTTATGTCAGCGGCGCTTCCTTTAGCTGCACAGCAGGAGGTGAGCGACAGCCACGGTCTGTATTAGCCCCACCCAGACCGCGGTCATCGCTTACCTCCCGCTGTGTGGCCCGGTCATCTTAAGCCCAGCGGCCCCGAGGGACGGCACCCGGCAGTGGCGTGGCTGCGGTCTGGACGGGACTGTCCCTCGGTCCGGTTCCGCTGTCCGCCATTTAGTGACCACTGCTTTACTGCATATACAGACTGATTTTACTGTTGTGGGTTTAGTGACACTTTAAGCTGCAATATATTATTTTTTTGTTCTTGGGTTTAGAAAGGCTTAAAAACCAGGGCCGAATCTAGGGGGGTGCTTGGGTGGGCTGTACCCCCCCCCCCCCAGATTTTAGATGTGCCCTCCCCAGATCTTTGAGAGTGCAAATACTGATTCATAAGCCAGTGTGATGCAAACAATTGATGTAAGGAGGCACTCTCATGGGGACAATCCATGTAAGGGGACACTCCGATGAGGACGCCTGATGTAAGACGGCACTCTGATAGGGAAACCTGATGTAAGGGGGGCACTCCGATGGGGATAACTCTTCATATGTAAGGGGACACTTCAGTGGGGACACCTGATGTAAGGAGTCACTCTGATGGGGATACCTGATGAAAGGAGGCACTCTGATGGGGATACCTGATAAAAGGAGGCACTCTGATAGGGATACCTGATGAAAGGAGGCACTCTGATGGGGATTACTGATCATATGTAATGGTGCACTCTGTTGGGGACAATTGATGTAAGGGGGGACTCTGATGGGGACACTGATTTAATGGGCACTCTGATGGTGACACCTAATGCAAGGTAGCACTCTGATGATGACACCTGATGCAAGGTAGCACTCTGATGGGGCTCCTGATGTAAGGGGGCACTCTGATGAGGTGCCTGATGTATGGGGGAACTCTGATGGTGCCCCTGATATAAGGGGGGGCACTCTGATGGGGATACAATGTAAAGGGGGACTCTGATGAGGACTCCTGATGTAAGGGGGAACTCTGATAGGGACATCTGATATAAGGGGCACAGTTTCTATTTATTCATCCTAATCTAATGACAGCTTAATATATATTAGTGTTTCTCAGGCTGTGACACAGTGTGACCGACTGTCAATAACACACACATAGTTGACAATATGCCCCCTGACTTTTTTTACTGCACCCCCAGTAGGTAGTCTAGATCCGGTTCTGTTTAAATCCCATTTTAACAGTTTTTTCCTTTGGGGAAATTTTGTCCTGTAGACCCAACATATAGTTGATACATATATACAGACCCAACTGTAGACATACAGTTAGTGTATGTCTCTATAATGAGGAGAAATACACTGTTAGACTGTTGTTACTGGAACAAGTGCCTCCAGTGAAAGATTTCCCCACTATTTCTCTCCAGCTTTTGGATCTTTCTTCCCTTTCAAACTCTATAGCAATGGTAAAATGTAAAAAATGATAGGGGTTCTAATGCCTCGCTTCTCTATCCACAGAAAAAAAATACTTTGAGGGGCAGAACTTTCCTCTATAAAATGTTTCCCCTCCCTCCTAGATTGTAAGCTCCAAGGAGCAGGGCCCTCTAATCCCTCTTGTATTGAACTGTATTGTTACTGTACTGTCTCCCTCCATAATGTAAAGCGCTGAGCAAACTGTCGGCGCTATATAAGTCCTGTATAATAATAATAATAATAATAATAACTAAATAAAAAAAATACAAAAACTTAAATATATAATTCTTCTGATTAATGAACACTTCATATAGAAATAATAAAAATGTTATCCATCTACTAATAATAAATAAATAAATAAATCATGTTAAAAATGTTCACTTTGGCAGGCCGGCCAAATATTCTCCCGGTCATTGACTTGTTAACATAGCAGAATTATAATTTTAACAGTGTCCATATGAGCGCTTATCACAAGCTGTCTCTCCAGACTATTCTTTTTATTAGTAAAATTCACAAAGATAAACTAACGAGAACCATATGTCTTATTACAGATGCCCCGGAGCAGGCCAAAGAGTTTTCTGTGAACTGATAAATGAACTCGCCTAATCTCCTGCACCAGAATAGCGGTATAAAATGTCATTTGCAATTATTGACATTTCATTAATGTCATGTTTTTACACCCTGTGATACTTTGATACAATGTACAATAGTCAGAGTGAAAGCATGGTTTTAAAAAAAAGATGCCTTGGTTTTTTAAGAGGCCCTTAAAGTGTATTTATAGCCAATTCTTTTTTTACATTTTGGATAGAGAAGGGGATAGTTAAAGTGTGTGTAAACCCTAACAGTAAACTTCTTTTTGCTCCCATTTGGTCTGTTAAATATACAGCTAAAGGCATTTTGTTATATATTTTGATAAAAGCAAATGATTCTTGCCAGATATCCGATAAAATGATAATTTACTTTGCTCTTTGTCTGTGCCTACTGTTATCAGTTACATTTTTCTAAGTTCTCTTGGTGGACTACAAAACAATTCCTCCCCTCCTCTTCTCCATAATGTTGAGGGAAGGGGTTCTGTAGCCCACAGTTAGGACTAGGCTGTACAGTGTCAGGTATTACCACACAGTGATGTTCTCAGGAACGGAGCAGAAGATAAATATTTAAGCATGAGTGGTCTGTTCAGTGTGGTGGTGGGGCAACACTAAGGCTCTGTTCACACATTTCCATTTTGACAGGCACATTGAAATGTACTAAAACACGTGTCATCAAAGGCAATGTTATAGATTGAGTCTGTTCACATATAAGCACTGTGCTGCAGCCTGTTTTGAAATAAAGCTCAAGTCCATTTTTTTTGTCATGCATTTTGAGCCCCACAGAAGTCAATAGTCATGCGTGAAAATGCAAGCATGATGTGTTTTACATGTGTTTTCAACTCCTGGTATCAAGCCTAAAAAGGTTTTTTTTTAATTAGCCAACATAAAAATGCATGACACATGAAAAAGCATGAAAACATATTAAAAAACGTGTCAACACATGTGCAAAAGGTGCATAGAAAAACACAGTAACACTAGGTTCACACCTCTGCGGCTGGGGGATGCATGCAAAATCGTGTGCATTCCCGAACTGCAAATTAAAGTGCTGCACTTTAACAGATGTGCTGGGATGGCTTTAATTTTTAATGCCACGTCCAGGCCAAGCACCATATGGTTTGGTGCAATACAATTTAAAAAAAAGAAAAATGGGTTGGGGACTTGACTTCATTTAAATGAATGGGCTACCCTAGGCACAGAACACAGCAACACAAATGTGAACCTAGGCTTAGAAATATATTGAAACGGAAAGGGTGTGAACCTTGCCTTAGGGTCAAAATACATTCCTGTGCTGCGGCAATGCACATTATATGCCTTGACGCATTGTAGTCCCATTCATATTGCATAGCATCCCAACACACTAAGGCAGGGGTCTTAACAAAGGGCCAGTTTACTGTCCTTCAGACTTTTGGGGGGTCGGACACTGGTCAGTGGGAGTAGAAAACATTTCAGTGCCAGTGAGAGAGAACTAAGGCTTGTTGGTCAGTGGGAGGAGTAATAGTGCCCCTTCATTGTTGTCAGTGAAAAGAATAGTGCCCACTGGTATTAGTGGGAGGAATATCATCCATCTCTTGGTATTAGAGTGAAGAATAGTGCTTCATCCTTGGTGTCAAAGGAAGGAAGAGTGTTTCCTCAATGTTAGTGGAAGGAACCCTGCCCCATTTTAAGTGTCGGGGATGGGGGGGGGGATATTGCTCCATCGATGGTGTTGGGGGGGGGGGGGGTTGTGTTCCATCATTTGTGTCAGTGGAGGAAATAGTGCATCATCATTGGTATCAATGTGAGGAATAGTGCCCCATCATTGGCGTCAGTGGGAGGAAGAGTGCCCCATCATTGGTATCAATGGGAGGAATAGTGCCCCTTAATTGGCATCAAAGGGAGAAATAATGGCCCATCATTGTTTTTAGTGGGAGAAATGGTGCCCCATCATTGGTATCAGTGAGAGGAATAGTGTCTCATCATTGGTGTCATTGAGAGGACTAATGCAGGAGCTGTTGGTGTCAGTGGAAGGAAGGATGCACCATCGTTGGTGTAAGATGAGGGAATAGTGTTCCATCGGTGGTGTCAGTGGAAGGAATAGTGCTTGTATCAGTGGGAGGAATAGTGCCCCAAGGCCAGATAAGGGCAAGCAAAGGGCCACATTTGACCCAACAGTTTGGAGACCACTGCACTAAGGCAATGCACATGCAATACAATGCGCTTCAACATATGGCAGCACACCCTAATGCACTGAAGCAAAAACTTCATGACATATCTGATTCTTGAAACGTTTTCATGAATCAAAAGCCCAATGGGCTGCTTTAATGCAACGCACATTAATGTGTGATATAATGTAGCATGCAGGGCTGGACTGACCATTTGGAAACTCGGGCACTGCCCGGGGTCAGTAGGGGGCCCCATGAGATGCCCCTGGTACCTTTTTCATAGGCTTTTTTGAGTTTGGACAAGGACACAGGGGCCCCATGATCCCCTATTGCCTGGGGGCCCCATGAGTTGTCATTCCGCCCCTGGTAGCATGCTAATGTAAATAGGCCCTTGGGGTTGCCGAGAAGTAAAATTGGCCCTTAAGGCCTCATGAACACTGAGCATTCAGCCCACTCAGCAGTACTTCTGTTTAGGGCAGTATGTGCCCAGCTGTGAATGCCTGGAATGTAGACTCATTGATTTGGGCACATACTGTCCTAAACATACATGCTGCAACAGGTTGCCAGTAGTGGGGGTATACAGCATGCCTGTGCCCTCTAAGCACAGCTAAACACCAGAATGCCCAATGTGCATGAGGCCTAAAAAGCCACGATCCACAGAGCACACGGCATGCTATTCACAGGTCTGGGAACACCCCAAAAATGGGGACAATGACAAGCCAAGCTGGAGCAGCTCTGCTAAAAGAGGGAGATGCTGGATGACAAATTCTTCCCAAAAAAGAGGGAGATTGGGACGCTTCAGAAAACAGTCAGCAGCGTACTTTGTTACATTGCTGGATAAGCACTTGTTTAACTGAGTGTAACTTGAAGACTCAATTCAGCCCCAAATGCTTTTACCATTTGGCCCAAGGACACCCACAACAACCGTTTTCTATAATGTTAAATACATTCATTCACTGACCCTCTGGAGTATCTCCTCTGCACACATTACCCTTCCATGTGTTATTTCTTAAAAAAGAATTGTAGCCTGTTTCTAAGATCTGTCCTCACCATTTCTCAGTGCATTAGATTTAACTCCTTTATATCTGGGAGCCTTTTTCCTTTTGTCAATTTTATCCCAGTCATGAGGCATTTAAAGAACTCTTATGGCATAAAATATCATATCTTTGTAGTTAAAGTGTTACTAAACCCACAACAGTAAAATCAGTCTGTATATCAGTATGGGGTGAATAAGATTCAGGAGGGCAGTATTTTCAACATGAAACCAAAATAACACGGGGACATGACCAGGGGCAGACTGACAACTCATGGGGCCCCCGGGCAATAGGGGATCATGGGGCCCCTGTGTCCTTGCCCAAACTCAAAAAAGCCTATGAAAAAGGTACCAGGGGCATCTCATTGGGCCCCCTACTGACCCCGGGTCCTCGGACAGTGCCCGAGTTTCCAAATGATCAGTCCACCCCTGGACATGACCTTAAACTAACTGGAGGAAAGTTCAAAACTAATCTCAGAAAGTATTATTTGACTGAAAGAGTAGTTGAGGCTTGGAATAAACTTCCATCAGAGGTAGTGAGCCAGTCAATAGTGAATACAGTGCCTTGAAAAAGTATTTATACCCCTTGAAATTTTCCACATTTTGTCATGTTATAACCAAAAACGTAAATGTGTTTTATTAGGATTTTATGTGATAGACTAACACAAAGTGGCACATAATTGTGAAGTGGAAGGAAAATAATAGTTGGTTTTTAAACTTGTTTACAAATAAATATTTGAAAAGTGTGGCGTGCATTTGTATTCAGCCCTCTTTACTCTGATACCCCGGACTAAACTCTAGAGGAACTAATTGTCTTCAGAAGTCACCTAATTAGTAAATAGAGTCCACCTGTGTGTAATTTAATATCAGTATAAATACAGCTGTTCTGTGAAGCCCTCAGAGGTTTGTCAGAGAACATTAGTGAACAAACAGCATCATGAAGGCCAAGGCACACAGCAGACAAGTCAGGGATAAAGTTGTGGAGCAATTTAAAGCAGGGTTAGGTTATAAAAAAATATCCCAAGCTTTGAACATCTTACGGAGCACTGTTCAATCCATCATCCAAAAATGGGAAGAGTATGGCAAACCTGCAAACCTACCAAGACATGGCTGTCCACCTAAACTGACAGGCTGGGCAAGGAGAGCATTACTCAGAGAAGTAGCCAAGAGGCCCATGGTAACTCTGGAGGAGCTGCAGAGATCCACAGCTCAGCTAGGAGAAGCTGTCCACAGGACAACTATTAGCCGTGCACTTCACAAATCTGGCCTTTATGGAAAAGTGACAAGAAGAAAGGCATTGTTGAAAGAAAGGCTTAAGCCATGTGGGGGACACAGCATACATGTGGAAAAAGGTGCTCTAGTCAGATGAGACCAAAATTGAAATCTTTGGCCTAAAAGCAAAACACTATGTGTGTCAGAAAACTAATACTGCACATCACCCTGAACACATCATACCCACTGTGAAACATAGTGGCGGCAGGATCATGCTGTGGGGATGCTTTTCTTCTGCAGGGACAGGGAAGCTGGTCAGAGTTGATGGGAAGATGGATGGAGCCAAATACAAGGCAATCTTAGAAGAAAACTTGTTAGAGTCTGCAAAAGACTTGAGACTGGGACAGAGGTTCACCTTCCAGCAGGACAATCACCGGAAACATACAACCAGAGCTACAATAGAATGGTTTATATCAAAGCATATTCATGTGTTAGAATGGCCCAGTCAAAGTCAAGACTTAAATACAATTGAGAATCTATGGCAAGAGTTGGAAATTGCTGTTCACAGACGCTCTCCATCCAATCTGACAGAGTTTGAGCTATTTTGCACAGAATAATGAGCAAAAATGTCCCTCTCTAGATGTGAAAGCTGGTAGAGACATTCCCAAAAAGACTTGCAGCTGTAATTGCAGCGAAAGGGGGTTCTACAAAGTATTGACTCAGGGGGGCTGAATACAAATGCCGCCACACTTTTCACGT
Source organism: Staurois parvus (assembly GCF_062004578.1). NCBI lineage: Eukaryota > Metazoa > Chordata > Amphibia > Anura > Ranidae > Staurois > Staurois parvus. The sequence continues at coordinate 10,135,356 of NW_028318045.1, read as the reverse complement.
TTATTTGTAAAACATTTTGAAAACCATTTATCATTTTCCTTCCACTTCACAATTATGTGCCACTTTTGGTCTGTCACATAAAATCCTAAAAATTTCAAGGGGTATGAATACTTATTCAAGGCACTGTAGATTCAAACATGCTTGAGACAAGCATAGATCTGTAACCCAACCCCCCTCCCAAAAAAAAAACAAAAAACAAAAACGGGCAGACTCAATGGAACACTCAATCTTTTTCTGCCATCACATTTCTATGTTTCTATATGCAGTAAAGCATGCTTGTTATACTCACTGTGGAACCTAAGGGGTTAATCCTCCACATCGTGTAAAAATAATGTTTGATCCTGTCTTCTCTGATCCTCCCATTCTTTTACTGTCCTCAATCTATCTGCTGATAGTACAGAGCTCTACGAGTCACTCTGCACATGCTCAGTTTGGTGTGTATCAATAACCAGTGCTGGGCCGGACACTGATAGACTGGTATATACTGCTGATAAGAAAAAATATTTAGCAGTTTATATTTACTTAAATAATTGCATTTCCATGTTCCGTGTACAGTGAAAGACCAGATATAGTGAATGCAGGCCCCTGGGTTTAATAACACTTTCTCGATAGCATTCAGAATAAAAATTTCCTTCTGTTATCTGTTTCATAGGGTTTTACTTATATTTTTCTCCATATTTACATATAAGGGTTCTTATACATGGAACTCATGTATGAACATCAGATATTCCTGGCACAAAGTTCCTGTGTAAAAATGTAAGGGTGGGCTGTATAGTATATGCATATACCAGTGTACCAGTGTAAAATGCTGAGCAGCAATGCAGATTTTTGTATATTTTTGTTACTGATCACTGCATCGCTAGTTTACATGCCTGGTTGTACATGCGTATTAAAAACAATGGGCTGCATTTAGGTCAGAAAAAAAATGCCCAAAGGCCTAAAAACATGGCAATTTTAGACATCTGTGTGCAAGAGCCATAAAAGTGACAGCTGCAGGGTTTGGGACAAGCCACATACCACAGATACAGGTGCTTACCGTGGTCATCTTTTATCTACAGTGTATGATTTAAAAAAAAAAAGAATAACAGTTGCTATACCACCTATAATTTGTTAGCTGGAATTGGGCTTTGATTCATTTGTTGGTTACTTTATGTATAGCTGATGCCATTTTTCTTCCTTTTGGATAGGGCAGAAAATGGTTAAAACCTGCAATTTTTCTTTTCGGTTTGTGTCTCATTTAGGAGATTTTCTTTCACTTCCTGTCCTGGACACAACAGGAAGTGAGAGAGAATCTCTTCTGAGCAATGGAAATCCCTTCTTGGACAGTTTGTCACTGAAACAAAAACTCCCTTTAGAATATTTCCATTGCATTTGAATATTTCCAGTGCATTTTAACCTGTATGTCAATCTAAGATGGATCTATCCCCAGGGGGTACACTCCAATGCAAAAATTAATTGCGGTGATAACAGCTTTGTTACCCAGTTAAAGAAAAAGAAAAATATTGGCAGGATCAAAAGGTATAGGATTTTTAGATGTTACTGGGGAATTTAGAAAAAATTAAATTGCTTTGTTAATGCTAGCCTATGAAAATAAAAAGAGCTTGAATGCTAAATGATTGTCTCAAAAGTCCAAAATCAATTAATATAATCCTCATGGGGCCCTTGGGCAATAGGGATCATGGGGCCCCTGTATCCTCCCCCACACTCAAACCACACCCAAAAAAGCCTATGAAAGGTACCAGGGGCATCTCATGGGGCCCCTTACTGACCCTCGGGCAGTGCCTGAGTTTCCAAATGGTCAGTCCGCCCCTGTTAGGGACCTTAGATTGTAAGCTCCTTGAGAGCAGGGCCTAATGTCAATGTGCAATATACACTATATTGCCAAAAGTATTGGGCCCACCCTCCAAATCATTGGATTCAGGTGTTCCAATCACATCCATGGCCACAGGTGTATAAAATAAGGCACCTAGGTATGCAGACTGCTTTTTCTCATTATTATTATTACACAGGATTTATATAGCGCCAACAGTTTGCTCAGCGCTTTACAATATAATGGGAGACAATACAGCAACAATACAATTCAATACAAGAGGGATAGGAGGGCCCTGCTCCTCGGAGCTTACAATCTAGGAGCTTCTACAAACATTTGTGAATGTATAGGTCGCTCTCAGGAGCTCAGTGAATTCAAGCGTGGTACTGTGATAGGTTGCCACCTGTGCAATAAGTCCATCCGTGAAATGTTCTTGATACTAAATATTCCACAGTCAACTGTTAGTGGTATTATAACAAAGTGGAAGCAACTGGGAACAACAGCAACTCAGCCACCAAGTGGTAAGCTACATAAAATGACAGAGCGGATGCTGAAGCACACAGTGCGCAGAAGTCACCAGCTGTCTGCAGGATCAATAGCTAAAGACATCTAAACTTCATGTGGCCTTCAGATTAGCACAGCAACAGTGCATAGAGATGCAGTGGTGTAAAGCACGCCGCCACTGGACTCTAGAGCATTGGAGATATGTTCTCTGGAGTGATGAATGATGCTTCTCTGTCTGGTAAGCCAATGGATGTGTCTGGCTTTGGCGGTTGCCAGGAGCAGATACTTGCCTGACTGCATTGGGCCAAGTGTAAAGTTTGGTGGAGAGTGGATTATGGTGTGGAGTTGTTTTTCAGGGGTTGGGCTTGGCCCTTTTAGTTCCAGTGAAAGGAATTCTTAGGGCGTCAGCATACCAAGACATTTTGGACAATTTCATGCTCCCAACTTTGTGGGAACAGTTTGGGGATGGCCCCTTCCTGTCCCAACATGACTGTGCACCAGTGCACAAAACAAGGACCATTAAGACATGGGTGAGCACGTTTGGGGTTGAGGAACCTGACTGGCCTGCACAGAGTCCTGACCTAAACCTGATAGAACACCTTTGGGATGAATTAGAGCGAAGACTGCGAGCCAGGCCTTCTCATCCGACATCAGTGCCTGACCTCACAGATGTGCTTCTGGAAGAATGGTCAAACATTCCCATAGACACACTCCTAAACCTTGTGGATAGCCTTCCCAGAAGAGTTGAACCTGTTATAGCTGCAAAGGGTGGGCCAACTCAGCATTGAACCCTATGGACTAAGACTGGGATGCCATTAAGTTCATGTGCATGAAAAGATAGGTGCCCAATCCTTTTGGTAATATAGTGTATATGTGAAGCGCTGTGTAAATTGACAGCACTATATACAGGCAGGTCCATAAATATTGGGACATCGACACAATTCTAACATTTTTGGCTCTATACACCACCACAATGGATTTGAAATGAACAAGATGTGCTTTAACTGCAGACTGTCAGCTTTAATTGAGGGTATTTACATCCAAATCAGGTGAACGGTGTAGGAATTACAACAGTTTGCTGCAGTTAAAGCACATCTTGTTTGTTTTATTTCAAATCCATTGTGGTGGTGTATAGAGCCAAAAATTTTATAATTGTGTCAATGACCCAATATTTATGGACCTGACTGTAAGTACCTGAAATAAACAAAGACATATAACAACAGAATGGCAAAAGACAGCAAAACTCCCCCTTCATCAGAGTCTGAACAATGTAGTCTGTGTCTATTGGACGTAATGCTAGACCTACATACTGTATTTAATTTAAGATTTTAAAAATTACATTTCAAAATTTATTTTTAAATTTAGGTAAATATGAAATATGGAAAACCAATATTTTATAACATTTTGCATTTTACACCAGCTGTGACAGAGGAAACACTGGCAGAGAAATCTGGAGTGGTAAGTTGTAATGGGTTGTAATGGGTGGAGGAGGTACACACAGACACTGTCACTTTACCCCGAATAGAAAGAAAATACTTTTTTATTTGTTGCATCTCAGTGTTGCTGATCTCCTATGGCCTATTTGCAACCACATGCTACCTATGTGCGCCTGCTCCAGCGGCGGCTGCACATCATTGTTTAGGATATATTTCCACATGATGACAGCAGTGTAAATGCCTATGCAATGGTAGCTTGTACAGACACTTCAATCTCCAGTGCATGTGACAGGGTGAAATTGCAGCAAAGCAATTGACAGAAATGACAGAGCCAAGCTGTAGATTTAAATAGGAGATGACTATGTAGGCTATACCAGTGATGTATTTAGATTTCGTGCTGCCCTAGGCAAAAATCATCCCCCCCCTGCCATGGAGAGACCCTGACACTGACAAACACCCCCCTCCCCACGATAAGAGCCTGACATTGACCAACAACACCCCACCCCGAGAGAGCCTTCCACTACCACCACCACCATACACTGGCAACCCCTCCCACCCCGGCCAGAGAGAAGACACTCACCTTCACAGCTCTGGACATCCCCAACAAGCGTCAGGCTCTGCATACACCATCAAGCAGCCTACAGCCTCTATCAGATCCCACCTGGTCCCCATGCTGCGTGTGTCCTTTCTTCCATCCCTTCATTCGGGGGCGGTGCTGCCCCCCTGAAAAATGCCGCTGCCCCCTGAAAAAAATGCCGCCCTAAGCAATTGCCTTGTTTGCCTTGCGGTAAATACACCCCTGGGCTATACAGAGTTTCAGATTAGATCTAATTAACCATTTGCCTGTAGTGTGTCTTTAAATCACTTCTTTTCCTGAAAGTGCTTATACAGCAAAGCAGCCACAAACAGCTGTTTTTAAAATTACTAGGACTCATCAGTGTGGGCTGCTGGCTCTGCAGAGTCAACTTTGCTCCCGGCTTCTTGCATCCAACTGCATCTTTTATGCTTACTCACTACTGCGCTGTTTTATTTTCTCCTTCTTCGGAAAAGTTGACCCTCTGGAGGTTAAAGAGGCATGAGTAGATTCACAATCACTAGAACTGTAAACCTGTGAAGGATTTGATCCTTGAAATGCACATCTCAGGATTTCAAGTTTTATGTCCTAAACCTCATACTTCTTGTTCAATTTCCTATTATTTATTTACTGATTTCCACCCATTTTTTACTACCATCAACAACCCACGATCTTCCAGCTTTTTGTTTTAAAAGGAAGACAAAGAAAACCCTGCTTGCAACTTTTGACGGTTTTGCTACGCAGGAGGAAAACAATCCTTCCTATGCCTTATTAGCTTTCAGTTCTTTTTTTACAGTGGAACTTTACCCATAACAACTTGATAAAAAATAATGTTCTTTAGCAAGGAACATACATTCCACATTAATAATTAGCTACGAAAATTAGTGTGTGCTGTAAATTGTCTCCAACACTGCTCCTGTTTCTACTTGCTGGAGGCTGCCATTTTGCCAAAGCCCAGAGCCCCTGAACAACAGTAAATCATACAGTGGAATTAGTTGATGGAGAGTGTGATGAGGCTGAAGCATTACGGGTGGAACTGCACATGGGGGTGCGTACTACAAAGGTAATCATTGGACTTTGTTATAGGTCACTGAGTGTTAATGAGAAGGTAGAGACTCAGCTCCTTGCACAGATCGAAAGGGCTGAAAGGGCTGGGACAGTGATAATAGTGGGGGATTTTAACTACCCGGAAATTGACAGGAGTAATGGCACTACAGGAACAGTTAAAGGGAAAAAATGTATAATCCTACTACAGGACAATTTTATGGTACAGTTCATAGAGACCCCAACTAGGAATGATGCTCTGCTGGACCTGGTAATCTCAAACCATGCAGAGCTTATTACGAATGTCCATATAAAAGAACATCTGGGTAGCAGTTACCATAACATGATTTAATTTATTGTTAGCTGTAAACACCAAGCACATACATGAAAAATAAAAACACTCAACTTTAAGAGAGCTAATTTTCCAAGCCTGAGAGCTGCTCTCCAAGACTTAGACTGGGAGGGAATTTTGGCATCGATGAACACAACACAGAAATGGGAGTTCTTCACAAAGACTGTACAGTATGTGAACACACTGCAAAATATATTCCCATGGGCAACAAGTTTAAAAGGCTAAAAATCAAACCTATGTGACTTACGGCAAAAGTAAAAAAAACTATAAATAATAAGAAAAGAGCTTTTATTAAATATAAAAATGAAGGAATGCAAGCATCGTTTCAACATTACAAAGAATATAAGTGAATATGTAAAAAGGAAATCAAGGCCACAAAAATTGAAAATGAATGACAGATTGCAAAAGATAGCAGGGCAAACCTCCAAAAAGTCTTCAAATATACTAATAGTAAAAAGGTCCAGTCCGAGCATGTAGGCCCTTTTACAAAATAATCTAGAATGGGTGACTGGGGACAAAGAGAGTTTAATAAAGGACCACATGGATGAGTTCTTGCTGGAAAAAATATATATTTTAAGCAACAGACAGCATGGATTCATGAAAGACAGATGTTGTCAAACAAATCTGATTTCTTTTTATGAGGGGGTGAATAAAACCTTGGACAGAGGGGTGGCGGTGGACGTGGTATACTTGGATTTTGCAAAAGCGTTTGACACAGTTCCCCACACACGGCTAATGTGTAAGGTAAAGTCTACGGGCTTGGAAAAATCTGTATGTAAATGGATAGAAAACTGGCTAAAAGATCATATTCAGAGTAGTGGTTAATGATTCATACTCTGAATGGTCTAGGGTTGTCAGTGGTGTACCCCAAGGTTCTGTGTTGTGACCCTTACTTTTTAATATATTTATAAACGATATAGGGTCTGGGATTAAAAATACTGTTTCAATCTTTGCAGATGACACCAAGCTTTGCAGTGGAATAACATCCTTACAGGATGTCTTCAATTTACAAACTGACCTCAATGCACTGTTTAATTGGGCAACTATGTGGCAAATGAGGTTTAATGTTGATAAATGTAAGGTTATGCACTTGGGGGCTAAGAATTTGCATGCATCATACATACTAGGGGGGGTACAACTGGGGGAATCAATGGCGGAGAAGGATCTGGGAGTTCTGGTAGATCACAAGCTTAATAATGATATACAATGCCAAGCTGCGGTTTCTAAAGCGAGCAAAATCCTCTCTTGTATTAAAAGAGGTATAGACTCCAGAGAGAGATATATCATATTACCCCGGTACAAATCATTAGTAATACCTCATCTAGAATATGCAGTTCAGTTTTGGGCACCAATTCACAAAAAGTACATTGGGGAACTGGAGAAAGTACAGAGAAGGACAACCAAACTGATAAGAGGCATGGAGGAGCTCAGCTATGAGGAAATATTAGAGGAACTGAATTTGTTCTCTGAGAAAAGGAGATTACGGGGGGATATGATCAACATGTATAAATATATCAGTGGTTGATATAGTAAACTCAGTGTAGAGTTATTCACCCTGACATCATCACAGAGGACAAGGGGGCACTCTTTACGTCTGAAGGAGATTTATTCTCAAAATACGAAAAGGTTTCACAGTAAGAGCTACGAAAATGGGGAATAGAATTCTGGCCAGCTCAGTGCATTGCTTTAAAAAAAGACCTGGATTCTTTCCTAGATCCACATAAAAAAAACTATATAATTTTTTCCCTTGCAGGAGCAAATTGCATCATGCTTTGCTGTTTTTTTTTGCCTTCCTCTGGATCAACGGTGGGTATAGGATTATAACTTTTTTTTTGTTGCTTTATGGTTGAACTGGATGGACTTTTGTCTTTTTCAGCCAGACTATCTTTGTAACTATGTAACTAAACCCATCTATTTCATGGTTTCAAAAAACAAGTTACATTCCTGGAATGCCAGGATTGTTAACTGTCCCATTTGCTTGTGTCCTCAACCAAACTGTCATTGTATAAAGATAGTGTAGGTAAGAGCAAAGGAAGCTTAGTGAGGCAACAATTCGAGGGTATGGTAAACTATCATAATGGGATGGAAAGGTTCATGGAAGTACAGGTGAGGAAGGGTGATGGCCAGTTGAAGGTGAAGCTGTAGTCTGATTTGTGAAGTGAAGAGAAATGATAGGTGGATATGTGGGAAGCAACAGCTTCAGGTGTTTGATCTGCCAGCTTAATGGCAGTAGGGGGAGGCCCTTTGGAGTGTGCTAAGGCGTGAAGGGCCTTACCAGCAATAACTCCAGAGTCTGGTCTACCATGATGGCAAAAGGAAAAGGCTTATGGAAGTGCAGGTAAGGGAGAGGGTGATGTCCACCACAACTGAGGTTGAAGCTATAGCTTTGGTGCACCCTCAAGTGTGCTACTAGAATAGTGTGAATTGTAGGTAAAATTACTGTGTATGACTCATGGTAATTGTGTGAGTCTGTGATTGAAGTTGGGTTATTGCAGGTCAGCTGGATGACTCAACATGTTGTGGCTCTATCGCCTCCTCCTGACTCCGGAGGACTATAGGATCTTCTAAAAGTTGGTAAGCAGAAAGGTGTGGAGACCTAATCTGCATGTTCATCAGAGTCTGGCCAATCCCAGGTTTGGAGGTCATGGTAGTGTGATGAACTAGCCCCTAAAAATGGGAGAGTCAAGCTGATAGAGGAGTTGGGTGGAAGATAGAGTGCTGAGGAGACTGCCGGTGCCTGGGAGGTCTAGGGGGGCCGGCCTCCAGGCCTGAGCTCGGGATGGCTCAGGAGGATACATTCCGCAGTGAGGTGTGAATGGCATCAAGGTCTATAGCAGCAGGGAGCAAAGAGGACTGAATGAGTACAGCAGCACTCTTTGGGGTCTACAAGGGTAAAAGACTGCCACACATAGCAAGCTTTCTAAGGACAGCACTGGGCTTATTCGTTATTCTTGTCCTGGGGGATCTTCTGAGAAGCCAGGAGGGCTGGTAGTGTTTGCAGACTGTGGAGCTGGGAGCAGCTCGACAGGGGGAGAGAAGATATCCCTGCATGTAGTTACGAGAAGTTAAGCTGATTTTGAGGGGTTGCTAGTTCCTTGCCCACAAAGGGCTGTTGCTACTGATCCACAATTACTGACGACTTTCAAGAAAAGAACAGTCCAGGATTTGCCTTTGTACATAGGAAGGATGCGTCCATTTCTATTGATTCAAGCCAGCTGGGCATCCCATAATCCCTATTTCCCCATCCAAGTTTATTTCTCGTAATAAAACAACAAAACCAATCCCATGGTCTGGTTACTGTCTCTGATGCAAGTCTGTGTGAGAAATACCTGTTACCTGGCTGTGCAGAGAGAAGCTTAAGGGTACTCACAACACAGCAGCCCTCATGAGGGTAGCACTACAGCTTCATAGGTGAAGTGAAGGCCGATGATAGGTAGGAATGTGGGAAAATACAGCTTCAAGTGTTCTGCCAGTTTGATGGTGGGAGAAGGAAGCCCTTTAGACTGTACTACTGCTCCTCTGCTGGTCCCCCCTTGACATCTTCTTATGTTGTTTGATTTATGTGGGTATTTTTTGCCCCTTGCCCATACCTGTATATGCCTGAAAATCTGCAACAGTGTTTTTATTTCCCTCCTCCTTATTGAGTAAGTCAAGAAAAGACTTCATATTCTACAAAGATATCACATTTTTGTTCTTGCATGCCACGGTTCCGAACAATGGAAATGTAAACAGCACATTATTATTATTATTATTATACAGGACTTATATAGCGCTGACAGTTTGCTCAGCGCTTTACATTATGGAGGGAGACAGTACAGTAACAATACAGTTCAATACAAGAGGGATTAGAGGGCCTTGCTCCTTGGAGCTTACAATCTAGGAGGGATGGAATAGTGGTACAAGAGGTAATTAGCTGTGGGGGATGGAGTGGTTGGGGGAGTAGGCAATTCCAGTAGTTAGCCGGGGTCGGGGTAGGCTTCCCTGAAGAGAGTTTTCAGAGTGCGCCTAAAAGTTAGCAGAGTAGGCGATAGCCTGATATCTTGGGGTAGGGAGTTCCAGAGGATGGGTGAAGTCCGTGAGAAATCCTGGAGACGAGCATGGGAGGAGGAGACAAAGGAGCTAGAGAGTAGGAGGTCTTGCGAGGAGCGGAGAGTACGATTTGGGTGATATTTAGAAACAAGGTCAGTGATGTAATTAGGGGCAGTGTTATGAACGGCTTTATACGTCAGTGTTAGTGTTTTGAATTTTATCCGCTGGGCAATTGGAAGCCAGTGGTGGGATTGGCAGAGAGGGGTGGCAGATACAGAGCGGTTAGTAAGGTGAATGAGTCTGGCAGCAGCATTCATGATGGACTGGAGTAGGGATAGCCTGCGATGAGGTAGGCCAGTGAGGAGGGAGTTACAATAATCAAGGCGTGATATAATAAGGGAGTGGATGAGTTGCTTAGTGGTTTCCGAGGTTAGGAACGGTCGTATCTTGGAGATGTTGCGGAGGTGAAGTTTATCAGTGATTGGATTTGGGGCTGAAAGGACAGATGGGAGTCTAGGATTACACCTAGTACCCTGGCGTGAGGGGTGGGACTGATGGTAGTGCTGTTGATCTTGATGGAGAAGTCAGGGGAGGGGGGAATACTAGAAGCTCAGTTTTGGAAAGGTTGAGTTTGAGGAAGTGGAGTGACATCCAGTCCGATATGTCACTTAGTAGGCTGGTGATGCGATTGGAGACTGAAGGGGTGAGGTGAGGGGTAGAGAGATAGATTTGTGTGTCATCAGCATAGAGATGGTAGTTAAACCAGTGGGAGTTTATCAATTGGCCAAGGGAGGAGGTGTAGATGGAGAAGAGGAGGGGTCCGAGGACAGAACCTTGAGGGACCCCAACAGAGAGAGGGAGTGAAGGGGAGGTGGCAGCATTATAGGTAACACTGAATAACATAGGATAGTAACACTAGAATATGGCTTGTAACTGATAGTTATGATTGCATCAAGTTTAGTTTGTTGGACGTTCACCAGTCATTTTAAAAAATTCCCAAACCCCAAACATAGCTCCAGAACCCACTGAAGTCTATGAAAGTCAAATATTTTTATATTTTTCTGGCCTCTTTAAGGCCAGTTTGCAAGCTTTTGATGAAAAAGGACATGAGTAGCACAGGATACTGCAATTGAGGACATGGCCCAATGCAAGAAAAATGTTTTTAATACTGTTTGGCATGGAGTGGGTCTTTTAATAAGGCTTAAAGGGCAAATGAAAAATACACAACTTATTCAACCCTTTCGTTGCCACCAGTCTACATCGGCAGCAGCATGGGCTTTTAATTACACCATGTTTACACTTGTCAAGCTGGCTGTCAGTTTTTTATTGGAAATGGTTATTTCTACACATACCAGATGATACCGCCCTCCCTTCTACATTACCACTGCTACATATTCTGGGCTCAGCTGTCACTCCTGAGGGACAGGTATGGTGGGTGTCAGCGGGTAGAGTAGAGGGAGATCAGTGAACATCCATTTGCTAATCGTCGCTCTGTTGAATGAAGCTGGTAACAGCAAGCATTTCGTGACATATAATTTAAGTGCTGTCGTTCCCTATTTTTTTTTTTTCAAACAAGCTTTATTGTCTGATTACACTGATTTGTTCATGATCAAAATCATCCATTAAAATTTCCAACACGCTAAACATATTTAACACATATAAATATGTTTCCACAATCCAGGATAAAGTTTAAAGAATGCGGATGCTGCTGATCAAAAACATGTCCAAAAAAATATCCAAATGTTAAGCTGGTAGTCCCTAATACCAGATGCAGACCATATTAAAGCACTCACAAGCTTTAACGAGGATCTGGGAAAAAGTTAAAGTGGAACTCCAGCAAAATGGATAAAGTGGAGGAGGGTTGGAAACTTTTTGGAGATTTTACAGCTGCCTGTGTTGCAATATAAGGATTTGCTCACGTCTTTTATCCCACAAGTAGAAGTGTGAGGAATGTAAGGGCAAATTCCCTCTTAGACTGTTGCCACAAACTTTCTGTCCCAATTAAAATTGTCATCAGGACAAAAACAGAGGGTGAATCTTTTTACCAAGGACACAGTCAACAATAAAAACCTGACAGGCATTCTAACCATTCCCCAGTCTCCAAACCTACATAAATATAATGCAGTTTACCAGTACTTAGATGTGGTGGCTGCATTAGTTTTCATTTTTTGGACTTTTCCTCCTGATTTTCAGCTGGTGATCATGTCAGTATCACACTTCCTTTCCTGAGGTGACTGCTTTAGAAATTTTTATTACATGGAATGGTATCTTTACATTGTTTGGAAAGCTCCTAACATTATTTGAGCCCAGAAAGTTACAAAGATGTTTTATTTCTATCAGTATGAACATTTAACTTTCTGTTCTTGCAGAAAATTTAATTAACCTGAAACAGTGGCGTCCTGAGGTAGGTGCGGGGGGTGCGGCCTGCACTGGGTGACACCTATCACACGGGGTGACACTGGACTTGCTCCACGAAAAGGTAAGTTGTAAAGCAAGCCGACGACCCCCGCAGGATGGATCAGATCTGCGGATTGGAGAGCATAATGGATCGGACTCTGATCCGTTATGCTCAATCCGCAGATCCGAACCATCCTGCAGGGATCGTTGGCATGCAACCTATACGGGGTGACACCGGACCCATTCCACGAAAAGGTAAGTTGTAAAGAAAGTCAACGATCCCCACAGGATGGATCGAATCTGCGGATTAGGGAGCATAATGGATCGGACTCCGATCCATTATGCTCAATCTGCAGATCTGATCCATTCTGCGGGGATTGTCGGAGGGGGTGTCACCGAGTGTTATCGCACTGGGTCACACCTGCCCTAGGGACGCCCCTGACCTGAAAAGAAACCAATTGCAGCCACCATATTTAAGGACTGCAAGCTACAATACAATATTTTTGTGTTCTTGGAGGCTTGTGAATCAGAAGTCACTGATAGTCATGCCCCCTGCAACATCTTCTTATCCCACCATAGTGCAAGCAGGCACTACCAATATGAGGGTAACAACTCTTCTTTGAATTCAGGAGCAGTGCAGCTTTGTTGCCACCATCACAGGAAGCTACATCTGTGAAAAGTTATTTTTAGGACTTTGCAGGGGAATTAAATAAAAATTGTCAGTGCAAATGCTACAAAATACTGTATATTTTATTAAATGGAAAGCCAAAGTTTACTTTAAGTTATATATAATGGTAGCAAAGTATACCTGTTGTCTTTCTGTTAGCAATCCTTTCCTACTAAAATTTCTCTATTAAATAATAAGCGCGATCTCCTCCCTGGCACCTTCAGTCTGGTTGGCTGGTTACCTTTTGACCTGAATGTCTGTTTAATGGGTCTTGTGGACCCCTTGGCCCACAGAAACATTACCGGAACACTGCTAGGTTTGCTACTCTATTATGCCAGGCAGGTGATTGTGATTCATTGTCTATCCCCTGCTCCTCCAACTCTTGATAAATGCATATCTTTGATAAATTGTGCTGTACCACTTTCAACAGCAGAGGCTGTCTCACTAAGTTTGAGAAGGTCTGGTCTCCCCGGGTGGAGAACGCCAACATAGCAACCACAGTATGAACATACCCCTCATTGGTACTCTTCTGAGAAATCAGCCATGTGATACATTGGCTCTCCATTAGTAAACTCACTTATCGCTTCTCGGCCTTTTGGCTAAGATCAAGTTAGTATCTGTTCTTATCAGTGTCCAGTGGGGGTGCTCCCGGCCATTCTAGCTTTGCGGGGATCGCTGTTGTATAGTACCCTCACTGGTATGATGGGGGTCCGGAAGGCTAGTACCGGAGGGACAGAAACCGGGGAGCGCCAAGATGCGTTCTGGGGCCCTGGGAGTAATTCCTTCGGAACACTGGAAAGACCCAGTACCTCCTGATTTGGACGGATCTACCTTGGTCTGGCCAGGGGCTGAGGAGGCAGAAAGTCTGCAAACTCGGTGCCCCCTGAGTAGACGCTCTCAGGGGTGCCACTAGTAACACCTGGGTGTGGGACCCCACTGTGTGAACATGGCACATGGTCACTGTTTTTACATTCTTTTTGCACAGCGCCCTAAGGACCAGGCCTTTTGGCTAGGACCAGGGCAATTTTTGCTACGGGCCTCAGGGCCTGGTCTGTGCACAATTTGGCACGGTACCACTTTTTTATTTTCTATTTATTTAATTTATTTCACCTCCCACGTTTGTCACTTTTTCTTTCGCTTATGTGTGTGTTTTCACGGATGGAGGGTGTGGGTCCTCGGGCCTACCCTGAAGTCTAGGGGGAGGATGTGTGGCCTTTTGGTTCCTTCCTCCCCTGATCCCTAGGGGGCTTTTCTTCGGGAGAGCCCCCTGACCAAGTACTGTGTGTCTGGCTTTGGCTGGACACAAGGAACGGTGGTCCACCAGGCCTTTTGGCCAGGAGGACCAATTGGGAACCTTGTCCCCGTCAGGAGCTTCGTGCCCCGGGGGATCAGGGTAAGTGGTGCAAGCCCCTTTAGGGGTAGGACACAGCACACCCCTAAGTGCACTTTTTCGTGTGGTGTTTTGCACTTGCACTTTTTTTGTGATACACTTACGGGTTTTTACGTTTATAGTTGCACGTTTGCGGACTTAAAAAAAAAAAAAAAAATTAGTAAACTCACTTATATTATCTTAAAAAGGTGCCTTTCATCTCTTATCTTTACACTTTGATTCACACTCTCTGCTGTGACCACATTGCTCCTTAAATGATCCTTTTGGCACTGTGTGTGTTGGGACCTGGGGCTATACAGTTGCAAGAAAAAGTATGTGAACCCCTTGGGATTACATGGAGTTTAGCATGAATTGGGCATAAAATGTGCTCTGAATGTCATCTAAGTCACAACAATAGAAGAACACAGTCTGCTGAACATAATACTACACAAACATTAGATGTTGCCATGGTTTAATTGCACATAACATGTAAACATTCACAGTGCAGGGAGGAAAAAGTATGTGAAGCCCTAGCTTAATGACTTCTCCCAGAGCTAATTGGAGCCAGGAGTGAGCCAACCTTGACTCCAATCAGTGTGATGATATTGGATGTGTTGCTGACAGCTGTCCTGCCCTTAAAAAACACACACCTGTTTTGGGTTTACTGGTTTCAAGAAGCTCTGTCTGATGTGGACCATGCCTCGCAGAAAAGAGCTCTCAGAAGACCTACGATCAAGAATTGTTGACTTGCATGAAGCTGGAAAGGGTTACAAAAGTATCTCCTTGAGCCTTGATGTTCATGTGTACACGGTAAGACAGACTGTCTACAAATGGAGAAAGTTTAGCACTGTTGCTACTCTCCCTAGGCATGGTCGTCCTGTAAAAATGACTGCAAGAGCACAGCGCAGAATGCTGCATGAGGTAAAGAAGAATCCCAGAGTGTCAGCTAAAGACCTACAGAAATCTCTGGCACATGCTAACATTTTTGTTGACACATCTACAATAAGGAAAACATTAAACAAGAATGGAGTACATGGGAGGACACCACGGAGGAAGCCATTGCTGTCCAAAAAGAATATTGCAGCACGTTTGAAGTTTGCAAAAGAGCACCTGGATGTTCCACAGCACTACTGGCAAAATATACTGTGGACAGATGAAACCAAGATTGAGTTGTTTGGGAAGAACACACAACACTATGTGTGGAGAAAAAAAGGCACAGCACACCAGCATCAAAACCTCATCCCCACTGTAAAACATGGCGGAGGGAGCATCATGGTTTGGGGCTGCTTTGCTGCCTCAGGGCCTGGATGGATTGTTGTCATTGATGGGAAAATGAATTCCAGAGTGTATCAAGACATTTTGCAGGAAAACGTACGACCATCTGTCCGCCAACTGAAGCTCCGCAGAGGATGGGTGATGCAACAGGACAATGACCCAAAGCATAGAAGTAATTCAACAAAACAATGGCTGCAACAGCACAGAATACGCCTTCTGGAGTGGCCCAGTCAGAGTCCTGACCTCAACCCGATTGAAATGCTGTGGCATGACCTAAAGAGAGCGATTCACACCAGACATCCCAAGAATATTGCTACACTGAAACAGTTTTGTGAAGAGGAGTGATCCAAAATGACTCCAGATCGTTGTGCAGGTCTGATCTGCAACTACAGGAAACGTTTGGTTGAGGTTATTGCTGCCGAAGGAGGGTCAACCAGTTATTAAGTCCAAAGGTTCACATACTTTTTCCTCCCTGCACTGTGAATGTTTACATGTTATATGCAATTAAACCATGGCAACATCTAATGTTTGTGTAGTATTATGTTCAGCAGACTGTGTTCTTCTATTGTTGTGACTTAGATGACGTTCAGAGCACATTTTATGCCCAATTCATGCAAAACTCCACGTAATCCAAAGGGGTTCACATACTTTTTCTTGCAACTGTAATTGGAACAGGTTGCTCTCTGGCATGACATGTTAATATTTTGTTTCTGCTAATGTCTTACTATATAGCAGTTTTTGGGGTGGAGTACAACCAGTTTACTGGTAGTTCACAGATGGAACTTCAAATTGTTGTTTTTATGTTGTATTGTACTGTATTTTGTACATTTATTTTTCTTTTCTTTATCCTTTAAAATTAATAAACAAAACTAAATTAATAAAAAAAATAAGCATCATCCTTCATCTTATCTCTACATAATGGCTAGCTTCTGAACATGTTGGCGACATATTTGATTTAACTCATATAACACTTTCCCACAAGTTCTGTAAGCTGGACCTTACCCAACAGTTCATGGGTGGATGATACACCCCACTCAGGAATTTGAAACAGACCGCATTAACTGTGTGTGAACCATGAAAGCTTCTGAGCACTGCTGGCATAAAGTACTGACAGATCCATGATAAGTGGCAGCACTATATATAGAGCTCTTATCAACTCCTTAGAAAGAATACATCTTTGTCCGTGCGCCTTATTTATAGCCAAGAATGTAATTCAACCTTCCAAGAAAAATCACGTAACATTTTTGATGGGGAAAGAAAAAAACACACAAGAATGCAAATTATGCCCATATAAAATTCTCTATTGAGTCCAATAACATATGGGGAGCTAAATATAGCGTCATATTTCATAAGGATAAAATGCTAAGATTTCAGAAGAAAGGTGGGAAATAATATCTGCCAATGAGTTAAATCATTTTGCTGCAAGATTCCGAGTTATCCTCAGAAAAGCCGCTGACACGGACACATGTCCTCTTAATAACCCTGCGAGCACCACGCATACAGTGATAAATAGGACAAGGCCCTTACAATGGCTGCAGTGTGTCTGAAATATTTCTACAGAAGCCACAAGAGGATTCATGACCCGTGCCATGGGGATTGCGTGCAATTGATAGAGGCACTCAACGACTTACACCTTTATTGTTTAAAAGGACATGGAAGTGGTCAAATAGACAAGATTCAATTAAAAGAAAATAGAATATAAAAAAAAGTAAAATGAGCTAAGGAAGTTTAGCGTTAAAACAGAAAAAAAAATGTAATTTCTCAAATTACTTCTTTGGTCAAATTTCACTAATTAAGGGTTCTTATACAATTATTATTATTATTTCAGGTACTTATATAGCGCTGTCAATTTACGCAGTGCTTTACACATATATATTGAACATTCACATCAGTCCCTAACCCTCAAGGGGTGTACAATCTATACAATGCAAAGGTAATCATGTGGGTGGGTGTCATGTGACTTGCAAGTTTTTGTGCTCCTCTGAAAGCAATATGGCAGCTGCTCAGATGACTTTATAACTAGCAAAAGGAAAGGTACATATGGGGTAAGGCAACAGACTGAAGAATACAAACATTTTCCAGCTAGTCAGCACAAAAAAACTAATTTTAATCATTTCTACATTTAAGGTCTCATTCACGTGGAGGTAATATATGCTATGTACAGGATATGCATCCAGTATAATAACTCTTATATTAGAGGGACGTCTCTTCTGATTCTTTTTTTCACCATGACAGGGTAATTTTAGGTAATGAGACAGAAAAAAATCACCACTCACAAGATTACATAGCATGCCAGTGTAACGCCCCTCTAGTTAGCCAAGGAAAGATAGTTTTTCTTTAGTAGAGGCTGAATAGCAGCCTGGGCATGAGTCAGCCTAGGCGTGAATCAGCCAGGTCATTTTAGGTCAGGGCTGAGGGCTCTGCAGATCAGTTCTCTGATAACTCCCCCTGCTCCAGAGACTTGAGAAGTTTCTGGAAGGCAGTGGGTCGGGGTGAGGAGGGGCTGATCTTCATACTTAAGGGATCTTGACCAATCCCCAGGCAGGAGGCTTGGCATAGGGTTGGAACAGCCCTTAAGTATGACTGAAAGCAGCTACCAACCTGAGAAGCCTGCAGGAGAGGAACAGTGAGTAATCCTACACCCCTTGGGCCAGATAAAAGGAGAGGGCATTCTGGTGGGAAACCTGACTAGCCCCTATCTGGGACTGCACACTTAAAGCATCAGATTCTGGGACCCCTTGCCCAAGGACTGCCTCAGTACAGCTGGATGAGAAGAGGATTCATCTGGGGTCTGGGATGGTACACCAGGGGACACTGAAGAGCTATCCAAGAAGAGAAATCTCTGTCTTTGGACTTGTACATAGTTGAAAGACGTTGTTCTCAGTTTACTGTTCCTTGGTCATCCCATGCATCCTGTTTATTACCCCTTAATAAAATTACAAAAACAAGCCTAAGGACTGATTACTGTCTCCTGTGTGCGAGGTCTGAAGAAAATGTGTGTTGCCTGGCTGTGCAGGACTGTAGGGGGACCTAAAAATCAGCAGTCCCTAGGGGGGCAGTGCTAAACCAGTATCCAGGATACAACTAACCCATGCTCCCCATAGAAAGTTGAATCACAAATTGTGGCTGCACATTGATTATGTCAGCATTTTCTAAACACATTATTTTTCTGGGAAGCTTTACCTGGGATATTGCCCCCCATTTCAGCACAGATCAAGTCTCTAGAGTGAAACGCATCAGTGGCGATACCATGTAGAGCTTCCAGTGTGCACAGCTGGAACAATAACATTTTAACATTTTATGAAAATGTTGACATCATTGTGTTTGAAAGTCAGGGTTGCATCTAAAAGTGACAATCAACGCACCCCTAGTGCAATCTGTGTTAAATCATCCCATATTGAAGCTGAGTGGTATTTTAAAGGGAGGATCATGCATGTGTGGAACACCAGGGATTTCATACAAAGGAAGCAATACAAAGAAAACTGGATACTTTTTTCTTAAACGTACATGGTGCAGTAGGCACATATTAGGAATATCAAATGTTGGATTGACATATTCTTTCATGAAAGCTGCAAGTTCTACAAGACTGAGAACAACTTTTGAAATTACATTACCGGCTTGTATGAGATTTTAGTAATTGAGTTTAGGCCTCATTCACACCCGAGCTATTTGAATTGCATTTCCAGTGCTTGACACCAGATTTCCATTTTATTTAATCGGGTCCGTTCATATTCTAGCAAGCTGTCATTTATTGTGCCAAAGACGTACAGCAGCATCTGTGGGACAGGAAAGCATGTTTTTGACCTATATACTTTTATAATAGTGCCCCAAAAAAACTTGGGGACACTGAAAACGAATGAAGAAGGCAGTGCTCAAGCAGGAACCTTGCTTTAGACCTGACACAGATCAGCCCCTGCTGCAGCCTCTCACCTTGTGACTTGTTGCAGCAGACTGATGACAGCTTTTCTGAAGAACTATTCCATTGCTGTATATTGTGACATGTCAGGAATTTATTCATGGGGATCTGAAAAGTTCCTGAAAGTCTCACTTTAAACTTCGTTTATTACAAAATCTGAGCCTGGTGGGGAAGAAAAGTATACCTGAGCTTGTCATTCCCCTTTAAATTGTCTAACACCGCCGTTTCTTCGAAGGGTTTCCCCACCCCCTCTCCCCGAGCCTGACACCAGGCAGAATTAGAGAGTGCAACATGATTTCTGCTGAGTTGTCACATATGCTGGTTTGCTGTTGCACAGCAGATGTTACTGATGTTATGTAACACTGCAATATGATTACAGCACCCATAGCAGGCCTGAAAGAGATAGTTGAGGCTTTCGAGCAATGAGCCCAGTGTGACAGAGAGAGAAAAGTGGATAGAAATCACAGCCGGGATGGGCCAGAAACAACTGCATTCCCATTCAATTTCCTGCTACTCTTACCATAAAACCACACATGACAAGGCTTGTAATGTAAGAACAACGGGGGATCGCAAATACCCCAGAATGAACAGCTAATTAAACAGCCTTGGCAAATTCTGAACATCAGACTTTCCACAATGCACAGGCAACAAAATGACTCTGATCTGCCTAGTATATGTAAAAACAATCCCTAAAGCTTTCACATGTTATTGTATTTTCAAAAGTCATATTCAGCATTTAAAATCTGCAGTGTTTCTTAAAAAAAATACCTGGTGTGCCTGCCATGATGGTTCTTCTTCAGACACTTCCTGTAATAGGGTGACAACATGCTGCCCCTGTCTCCCAGTTGTGCTCCTGAGTTGTCACCTTGTTGCATTTGCTTCTAGTGAAGACCATTACAATTCTCATTGTATAGTCAATGGCAGATGGTCACCATCTGAAAATCAACTCTGGGTCATCGCTGGAGTACATTTAGGCCACTTTCACATAGGCTTTCCGTTTTTTTCATCAGTTCACATCAGTTTTTTATCAGTTTATGTCAGTTTTTCATCAGTTTACATCTGTTTTTCATTCGTTTTTTATCAGTTTACATCCGTTTTTCATCCGTTTACATCCAATTTAATCTGTTTACATCTATTTTTCATCTGTTTACATCTGTTTTCATCCGTTTACATCTATTTTTCATCTGTTTACATCTGTTTTCATCCGTTTACATCTTTTTTCATCCGTTTACATAATTTATGTCCGTTTACATCCATTTTTGTCAGTTTTTTGTCCGTTTTTTTTTACTGAAGAAAAATAGGGTTTTCTTCTGTTCAAAAAAACGGATGTTAATGGCTGCGGACATTAATGGATGTAAACAGATGTTCATCCGTTTACATCCACTAGTTCATAGAAATACATGGGTATCAGTTTTTCATCCGTAAACGGACAAATGAAAAACAGACATACTGAACGCCTGTGTGAAAGGGTCCTTAGGCAGAAAGTGGCTGCAAAGAGGCTTCATGAGCTCAGCAGCACTGAGAAGCATCAAAGGAGGAAAAATTGCATTTTCTTACAGAAAAATAAAAAGGACATCCTGTTATGCTTGACATCTGCTTTTGTCTCAGTGTAGCCAGGAGCCCACGTGTTTCACAAGTATAGCACAGGATGATACAAAACTAAATTAACATTAAAAACTCCCTTGCACACACAAGTGTATGATTTGTGTGAAAAAAAATCAATCAATATAGAAATAAAATATCGAGCTTCTGCAGTACAGTGATAACACGGGATGACATTGAACATTTAAAATCATTAGCATGCATTGATTACATTATTTACATCAAGATAATCTAATACCTATCTACAAAAATTAGTTGTAAATACGTTCCTTTTAAAACACTACAGCCCTGATTAACTTAGAGCACTTAGCTGCCATTTTTCAAGGGTGCAGTGCAGGGAATTACAGGAACTCCAAATAAACACTGGATTCACATACTTAAATTAGCCAATTAAAGAGAATCTAATCTGTTTTTTTTTTCCATCGGTTTTGCTTAAATTTATTTTAAACCCATAATTCATATATTTTTTGTATATACAATCTATGCTTTATAAATAAACATTTCATGCAGAGTGCACCCATAATACTGGATTCCCAGAGCACTACAAGCCTGCTAAAGAGGTGCACAGCTGTAGATATTTCTTTTCAGGTACCCTGTCTCTAATTGAAACCACAGATAGAGAAGGGGAGAAGAGGCACACCATTTGTTTTGAGGCACCTGAAATGTGTTTAGCTGATTTAAACTGAATGTTCCATTGGGCTTTAAATTTTACATATATATATATATATATATATATATATATATATCTCCTGGAATATTGATCTGGTCAGTTAAGTAGCAGAGGTGGTTGTTAATCAGTTTCAGCTGCTTTGGTGTTAATGAAATTAACAACAGGTACACTAGATGGGCAACAATGAGACAACTCCCAAAACAGGAATGGTTTTACAGGTGGAGGAAAATGAAATTTTTTTCCCTACGTATTTTTTCTGACTGTTTTTCACTAATTTTGCATTTGGCTAGGGTCAGTGTCACTGCTGGTAGCATAAGGCGATACCTGGACCAGGCAGTCCAACTCCTCCAGGATGGCACATCAATATGTGCCATTGCCAGAAGGTTTGCTGTGTCTCCCAGCATAGTCTCAAGAGCATGGAGGAGAATCCAGGAGACAGGCAGTTAACCTAGGAGAGCTAGACAGGGCTGTAGAAAGACCTTGTGCTTTTCACAGATGAGAGCAGGTTCAGCCTGAGCACATGTGACAGACATGAAAGGGTCTGGAGAAGCCGTGGAGAATGTTATGCTGCTTGTAACATCGTTCAGCATAACCGTTTTGGTGGTGGGTCAGTGATGGTCTGGGGAGGCATATCCATGGAGGGACGCACGTACCTCTACAGGCTAGACAATGGCACCCTGACTGCCATTAGATATCGCAATGAAATCCTTGGACCCATTGTCAGACCCTATGCTGGTGCAGTGGTTCCTGGGTTCCTCCCAGGGCAAGACAATGAAGAAATTGATACCACTGAATGGCCCACATGCTCTCCTGACCTAAATCCAATAGAACACCTCTGGAATATCATGTTTCAGTCCATCCAACGCCTCCAGGTTGCACCTCAGACTGTCCAGGAGCTCAGGTATGCCCTGGTCCAGATCTGGGAGGAAATACCCCAGGACACATCCCTCTCATTAGGAACATGCCCCAACATTGTCAGGCATGCATACAAGCATGTGGGGGCCGTACAAACTACTGTGCACCAATTTGAGTTACTGCAATGAAATTTCAGCAAAATGGACTAGCCTGCTGCATGATTTTTTCACTTTGATTTTTGGGTTGTCCTTGAATTCAGTCCTCTGTATATTGATAATTTTCATTTCCATGAAACAATGGGGCATCCTTACATTCCTAACACATTACCAAGTCCATATCAGTATAGATATCCAGCATGATATTTTTCCCCATTGAGATCTGATGTGTTTTCAAAGTGTTCCTTTAATTTTTTTGAGTATATATAAATATATATATATGCCTGAAACCTAAGTTAGAAATGTATTTAATGGTTTCTGAGTGAATACTGTAGTTCTCTTTTAAAGAGGAAGTGCAGCAGCTCGGGTCTGCCTGGTGCACATTGGATGGCTTGGGTCACACAAGGCTCACATATTACAAGCACCTGTTTGACTACTAGGAAAGTGTTGCAATGTTTCCTCTGAGAATTCTATCCCAATCCAACAACAAGGTAGGGGTGAGAGGGGAAAAGTCAATAAGGATTGCCCAGCTGTGAGAAGTCATTCAGCAGCTGGATGGCCTCTGTCCACACACCACTCTCAGAGGCCCCTGGGGGACCCTCTACAGGTGACAAGGAGGTCCAGCCTCCACTGCAGCACAAGATAAATGTCTGGAGGCGTCTGTGGTTCATCAAAAGTTAAAGCTTACCTGTCAAACCCCAGCACAACTCCCCCCTTTCTCCTGAGCTGGAAGCAGCTGTTGTGTTCTTGGGATTTGCAGGTCATTTATTTCTTACGTGTAACTGTTACCACAAATTATCATTCGAACAGTTTATCAAAACTACCAATACTTGTCATGCTGTCTGCACGTTCCAGAAACATGCATCCGTTCCTTATCTTTACATCTTGGGCCCACTGACAGCTTCATGGTAACCCCAGCTGTGTTTGCTGAATATGAGAGCAGAAAATAAGATAAGGCTGACTAAGCAAACATCATAGAAGTTTTGGTTGTCCATAAACAGAAGACGGCCCTTACTAGACTTGGAGCTGATCCCACCGCCGCACGGAATTTCGTGCCAATGATTGTTTTATAAACAGCAATGAATTTCTCTACCAAAAAAAAACTGTATTCACAAAGTACGCTTCAGTATCAGAAAATAACAAAATACTTTCAGGTGCAGAAAATGCACACATGAAAAAGTGAACTGTGGAAAAAAAAATCCTAAACTGTTTTTTAGACAAACATTTTTGGGATATTGTAAGGGTTATGCTTGCAAACAGCACTTTTTTAGACCGTCATGATCTTGTTGCAAGTGTAAGTAAGTGAGACCTCTGATTTTACATTAAAGGGAAAGTGCACCTCAAATGGGGTTTGTTCACCTTCACAAAAAAACTGCCTGTGCAGATGTAGCGCTACCCTCTTGAGGGCCACTGTGTTTCTGGATCCCTTTAAGCTTTGCACAGTCGGGCAACACTCATTTTCCACTCTTGCATCCACAGTCAGTGATCAGTACATGAGTTTGGTTTTTGTTATTTATTGGAGGATATGATAGGGTGCAGGGGCGGACTGACCATTTGGAAACTCGGGCACTGCCCGAGGGCCAGGGGTCAGTAGAGGGCCCCATGAGATGCCCCAGTACCTTTTTCATAGGCTTTTTTGAGTTTGGGCAAGGACACAGGGGCCCCATGATCCCCTATTGCCCGGGGGCCCCGTGAGTTGTCAGTCCACCCCTGATAGGGTGATAGGGATTATGGGATGCCCAACTTGACTGAGACAATGCACGGGGACATCTTCCTTCCTATTTACAGATACAGATCCTGGAGTGTTCTTTTCCTTGAAAGCGGTCAGTCATTACAGATCAGTAGCAACGGCCCCTTATGGACTAGGGACTCTCAGCCACTCTGAAAGTTAGCTTAGCTTGTTGAGAACTACATACAGAGATGTCTCCTCTCCCCTGTAGAACTCCCAGCTCCACAGCCTGCAGACACTACTAGCCCTCCTGGCTGCTCTGAAGATCTCCCAGGACAAGGATAAAGGATTAAGCAGAGCTCTGTCCTTTGAAAGCTTGCTACATGTGGCAGTCTCTCCTCTTCTAGATCCCTGAGTGTGCTGATGTACTCACTCTGTCCACCTTGCTTCCACTGATCCTGGGCCTTGATCCTCTTCATGCTGTGATGCTAAATGGACCCTCCTGAGCTAGACCGAGCCCAGCCTAGAAGCCAGCCCCCCTTAGACCTAGGGGACCTCTCCCAGGCCACCGACAGTCACCTCAGCACTCCATCTTCCACCCAACTCCCTTGTCAGTCTGACTCTACCATATTTTTGGGTTGGTCTCACCAGGGCCTACCAGGGCCTCCAAACCTGGGATTGGTTAGACTTCCATAAACATGCAGATTAGGTCTCCACTGCTTCTGCCCATTGACTTCTGGAAGGATCCATGGTCCTCCAGAACCAGGTGGAGGTGATAGAGTCCCAACCTGCCATCCAGCTTGACCTGCAATAATGCACACTTATTACAGACTCACACAGTTACCATGAGTCATACACACTAAATTTACCTACACTACTATAATAGCACACTAGATGGTGGTACACAGATAATGGGTGTTTGTAGATAAAAATACATTGGGATTTATTAACTAAATCTTGAGACTGCAAAATCTGGTGCAGTTTTGCATGGTAGCCAATCAGCTTCTAATTTCAGCTTGTTCAATTAAGATTTGACAATACAACCTGGAAGCTGGATGGTTTCTTTGCAGAGCTGCACTAGATTTTGCACTCTCCAGTTTTAGTCAATAAACCTCATTGTGCAGCTCTGACTAAAGCTGAATAATGCTGTTGCTATATCTGTAGGCCATTTACTTACCTCATGAAACCAGCCTGGAATACTCTCAGAACGTTTCTAGGACATTGCTAAGTGAGGTCTAGTCATTACTGCTCACCTCCACCTCCATGGTAGTGCGCTCTTTCTCTGATTCAAACCCCCTCACATGCTCTTTCTCTTCCTGCAGCAGCTCTGAGCTCAGATTTTGATAGCTCAATCCTGAGATCATGGAGGTGAACAGTAATGACTAGGCCTCACTTAGCAATGTCCTTGGGAGTATTCCAGTCAGGCTTCATGAGGTACTTAAATTGCCTACACCTATAGCAAGGACCTTATTCAACTTTAGTCAGAGCTACACAGGTTTTTTTTTTCTACAGACGTCCCTTATCTGCATAGGCAATTTTATAGTGAAGATCGGGGGTCTTCAAACTTTCCGAACAAAGGGCCAGTTTACTATCTTTCAGACTTTTGGGGGGCCGTATAGTGACCAGTGGCAACAGAAAATGTCCCAGCATTAGTGGGAGTAACCACGGGTTACAGGAAAGGAACTTGCTTGATTATCCCATCAACACAGTCAATGTTGATGGGGGAATTCCTGGCGTGGAGCCATTGTGTGACAGCTCCCCCCACCCACCCATCGACAGAACACAGTGATAACTGCTATAGGCTATAATAGCCGCTAGCAATAATCGCATGTAAATTCTAACAGGCTGGTTGTACCCAAGTTAATCAACTTGGGTACATTCAGCCTGCCCATACATGGTTCGAATCTTGGCTGGCCCTGTTGAACTGTCCAAGTTTTGAACTGTCTATGGCTGGCTTTACACATTACTAAGCATGAATGTAATTAAAGTGGACCTTTCCCCCTTTCACTAAAAATCACAGCAGCATACAGCTCTGCATGCTGATATGATATCATCTTAAATTAATTAGCTAAATACACATTTTTTGCTTTAATTACAATTACTGTTTTTCCAATTCTTGGTTGAGTAAGGCACTGGTGATGTAATCAGAGCCTCACAGATGTATCCTGGGAAGTTCCTGGAGACAGACTCAAAGTTCCAGGAAGTAAGGCAAGTGGATTCACCTGCCCTTAGTAAAATAGCCACCATCAGAAGAATAGGAAGGAAAAGAAAAACATGTATGCAAAGAATTAAAAGCCTGCAATTATCTAGAAGTATCTGTTTGTAGATTGCCATTACTAAACATCTCTAAAGGTGCCTTTGCTGTAATTTTTATGATAAGGGTGAAGTTCCTCTTTAGCATGAAAAAATATGTCTGATGCTATGTCCACCTTAACCCCTTTATGCGAGTGGAAACTGGCCCTTAAAGGGGATCTTAACACCGGAAGCAAGTAGGCAGTCTACTGATCATGTGATCACTGTGAATGGCTGTCACAGTGGTCACGTGATTTGGAGCTCATCCTACTGGCTTCCGGTCTAGCAATGTGACAGTGCAGTCACAGTGCTGAAGGTAGTGAGTGAGCACTCTCCCAGCACGGAACAGAGCTACTGTCTGTATACATTTACATGGCAGCATGGCATTAAATTCCACCTCTGTGCTGCAGCAGATATGCTTACAGCTGGCAATAAAGGGTTAAGGAATAGTTATTTTTGCTTAACAAAACAATAGTTCATCAAAACTTTTTTTGGCCTCTTCTCAAGCTAAATCCCTCTGTAAACACTGATCCATAACTAACTCATGGCTTTTAGAACAAACTGCCCTAAATTACATGAATGTAATGGCCTGAGCCTCAAGAAAATCATCCTTAAAGTTTATACAATACTATATAGTGTTTGTTCTGTGTGTCTCCAGCGGACGTACCGGCCCCTTGTGTCTTCCATACACCCTTTTCATGATGTACAGTTTTCTCACGACTTTTCCGACGTGCAATTATGTTATATAAAGCTAATCAATAAAATTTACTTTTGAAACTGTGCAGTTACAATTTTTTGTCTCCTTGAATCACACACATTAACACATATGTGCCACAAATCTGCCGTTAGGTATTAATGTTGTTATCACAAGTGCAGAGAATATACTTCAATATTGTAAGTCTACTCCAGCTTGGAACCTTAATACATAGCATCCTTGACCAAATTTCCTGATATTTCCACACATACAACCACTGCTTGATAATTAGTGAATATAGCTGATATAGCTGATATAGCTGATAGTTGGGAAACTCAAGGTAACCGCCATAGTCCTCCTTGATGTGGCGCTACCCCCTTAGGAGTTGCTGAGTTTCGGGTCCCCGAGGGCCAGCCAGGCAACATGCATTTTCTTCCACATCTGCACACTGGAGTCAGTTGTAATGGAACCGGACCCAGACCGCACTTGGGTATTTACGATATACTCCCGCTTCCCTGTCCCTGTCCGAACACAAATCCCCGGACACCACCGCTGATCATGCAGGAAATACACAGCACCCGACTCTTAAGACAGGAAGTCAACTGCCTTATTTTTACACAAAACATAAGACATATATACACAGGGCGTGAAAATACACCCAGAAACAGGAAACACATCCGCAGACCCTCCCATCAGGAGGGAAGGGCTGCTGGAAACACCCCCCACCAAACCAAGACACATAATAGAACAAAGGGATACACCATGTGGCAGTAGACAATAGGGGAACACATGCATCCCATAATAGTTTGCTGGCAAGCAAGACACAATAGAACAATGGGATGCAGCACATGGCAGTGAACAATGGACAACCCCCACACCAATACACAAACATTACAGTCTTAGACATAAGAGGAACAAGAGGAGCTGAGACAGGGGTCTCCCCACCCCATAAAGTCACTTCCGTCACATCAGTTAAGTGGGCATGCCCAAGGAAACTGCAAACCTGAGCACGGCTCCTTAGCAACTATATACAGATATGGACATAATAGTCTCTCCTCTGAGAGCACTCCAGGTCTCTGGTGTACCTCCTCAGACCTCAAATGAATCCTCCTATTCACACAGCTGCCTCAGGGTATTCCCTGGGCTAGGGGAGCCAGAAGCTGCCAACTTAAAAACACAGTCCCAGATGAGGAGCTAGTTGGGTTCTCCACCTGACTGCCCTCTCCCCTTCTCTGGACCAGGGGGTGTAAGGTTACTCACACTGTTCTTCCTGATAACTCAATGGGTTGGTGGCTGCCTTCAAGCCTTTCACTGGGTTGGCTCCTTCCCTGCTGTTCAGGTTGTCCTTCCTGGAAGATGGGGGTACAGTGGAGACTCCCTTGTCCATAACCCGCCTGTGGTTAGGCACCTTCCCTGGGCCTCTTCCCAGGTTCCACACTCCAGCCTTCACTCCATCTTCCACCCAACATTAATTCCCCCCTGCTTATCAGGCTCTATCACACTTAAGGGCTGTTTGGTGATTGGCCAAGATCTCTTAAGTATGCAGATCAGCCCCTCCTCACCCTCACCCACTGACTTCTAGAAACTTCTCCAGATTCTAGAGCAGGGAACTGACCTGCAGCACCCCCAGCCCTGACCTAAAACAGTCTGACTGACTCACACCCAGGCTGACTCATCCCTGGCTGCTATTAAATCTCTACCTAAAAAAAAACTAACTAGCTCCCCCTAGCTAAACTTAAGGAACGCTACATTGATAACATTTATAAATGTGTGGAGCCTCACGTAGTCAGTTTGCTCTGAGGGTTGAGGCTCCTGTCCTCTCAATCAGACAGCTTTACGTATGCTATTCAAGATTCTGTAAGCCTTTAAATAAAACTGAATTTACACTTTTTGCCCCATCCCAGTTTAACCCTACTATCAGACTAAGAAGATCAGTCATTATAGTCACACAAGATGCTCCAAGGCCAGCGAGGAGACGTTGAAAGAGACAGTTTGCCTACTCTGCATCAATACACCTAGAACCCAGGCAACTTGATCTTAGGAGAGTGAACTGTAAGTACGCAGTAAAAAATGCACAAGTGGTACAAGGACAGCAATAGTGAGGACCTTTTTATCATACAGTATTTGTGTTTCACATATTTATCGTTGTGATATTTATTGCATTATATTATCCACTGATACCACTTTGGAAGTGTACTGCCACAGCATCCTGTTTATCTTGTGCCCTTGAGGTGTTCCCTTATTCCCATCTCCTGTTTGGTGCTATTTAGTAAAGTCCCTAGCAAGACACTCCCTGCTGCTTTTTGCTTGTCAGGTTTAGTTGCACTTTATTACATAGGCAAGGCTTGGGTAAGTACTCATCTTTGTACACTTTAAAAGACACTTTAAAACATGTTTTGTGCTGCACTTGTAAAACTAAGTTTAACGTCTGCGTCTTTGAAGAGTGAAGCTGTCTATGGATTCAGCAAGTCAGCAAGTGACCATACTATCCTCAGTATGCATTGCTTAAAGCAGCATTTCAAACAGAAGAATTTGGGAATGCATTACTGACAGGCAGCAACATGGGTGGATATGGGTAGCTGCGTGATGCCATAGCTGATGGCTTATGTTGGCTATGCAGATATCTGGCCCCCTCTTCAAACCCTCAAATGCACTAAAATTCACCTTTTCACACAAACTGTCATGACTAACAGCAGCAGCCGCATGCAAGTATTTAAGGGGGGGGCAGACACATGAAAGTTTTTTTGGGCACTAATTCACAAAAAGAACATTGGGGAACTTGAGAAAGTACAGAGAAGGGCAACTTAACTGATACGAGGCATGGAGGAGATCAGCTATGAGGAAAGATTAGAGGAAATTAAATTATTCATCAGTGGTTCATATAGTGAACTCAGTGTAGAGCTATTTGTCGCAAACGTGCGCAACAGAGACTGACGCAGACTCCATCTTGCTAAGGGTATCCATTTCTCCCTTATCCTTCCCCTACCCCTCCCTCTCACTGAGAGGAGACATGTGGCCAGTGTGTGTGTGTACTGTTTATGGGTCACTGGCCGGCCAAGGCATCTCCAGCTAGCTGCCGAGCTGTCTGTGAAAGCTGTATCCTTTCTCACCTAGGAAGAGATAAGGCCAGCTTTCCCAAGAGAATTGGAGTCTCACTGACCAAAGTACCTGTGTAATTTCACACCTCGTAACAAGCTAAGGGAGCCTTCCCAAGAGTTGAAAGGGACTCTGAGCTAATAACCTAGCTCAGCGTATGTGACAGAATTCGATGAACACTTCTCAAATCAATTTTTCCCCTATGTCTCATATCTTGGAACATGAAAGACTTACATAAAAACCGGACACCTCGTCAGATGGCCAATGAGCAGGCGAACAGTTTGATGGGTCACTCGCTTATCTCGGGCCATCAGGGAAGCCGAAACATAGGACTTGTGAACCGTGCAATACATAATTTCATAATTCATATCTAAATCATCCCCAGACTTGTCTGCATAATAATATACCCACGGGTGGACTGTCGCTTGTGCAGATGGGATGTTATGGACCAGAATATGAATTATGAAAGATGTTGACTCCAGTTTAGGGTTCCGCCTGATGATCCCTCCCTAAACAGGGGATTGGTCTTTTACTTCAGAACCACCCCCTGCTGAGAAACTGTAAAACAGGCTGTCAAACCTAAGAGTAAGTTGAAGACATCTCCCATTTTAACATCAAAATACCACCTGGGGAGACATGTGCCTTTCGCTCTGAAACGTGATCTGCTTACATCCAAGGCTTAATGGCAAGTAACTTAACCCTTTAACTTCTCCCTGTTATCTCTTTGCTGTGCTGTGCTGTTTTCTGTATATGTATATATATATATATCTTAGTTACATCTTCTCTGTAAATATTTGTATTGCACCTGTTTGACCCTTTTAATAATAAATCTTTCTTTCTGAAAGTGTTGAACTGTTTCTATAGCTCTTAATTGCAATTTACGAATCCCTGCCTTTAAAGAGACGCTACTGTTTGTTTAAACCCTCTGTATAACAGGCCTGTGTGATGACCGTGTTATGCAGTCGATTTCATCAACCATTATAGTGTTATAGCTGAACGCAGAGTTTCCTCTTTCTCTGAATAAAATGGAGGTGGTGGCAGTTTGAAGGGTTAACTGCGTAGTTAACCTGACCCAGTAACAAATGATTCAGGCTGCTGGCACATCGATCTGTATCCATTAGCTGGAAAATCGTTGTGCAGGGTGCAGCTGGGTGTGGCATTGTTACGCACATGTCACATCGGGGTTTTAGGTCGGCTAGCCCTTCGGTCACGGGTTTTCGTGAGAAGGTCTGGGATCTGACGCCGTGATCGTGACATATTAGACGTCGCGATCGTGGGATTGTCGCATGTCGGTGGCGGTGATCTTGCGATCGTGACACTATTCACCCTGAGGTCATCACAGAGGACAAGGGGGCACTCTACGTCTGGAGGAAAAGAAATTTTATCTCCAAACATGGAAAGGTTTCTTCACAGTGAGAGCTGTGAAAATGTGGAATAGACTCCCTTAAGAGTTGGTTCTGGCCAGCTCAGTGGATTGCTTCAAAAAAGGCCTGGATTCTTTCTTAGATACACAGAATATAACTGGATATTAACATTTATAGGTAAAGTTGATCCAGGGAATATCTGATTGCCTCTCGGGGGATCAGGAAATAATTTTTTTCCCAGCTGGAGCAAATTGGATCATGCTTTGCGGGGTTCTTTTTTACCTTCCTCTGGATCAACTGTGGGTATAGGATTATAACATTTTTTTTTTTGGTTGAACTGGATGGACTTTTGTCTTTTTTTCAGCCAGACTAACTATGTAACTCTGTAACTATGTAACCAGAGAATGCTTTAAGGTAAAAACCCTTTTGATTTTTATCTCACTCTCTGTCCTACCCCTCCATCTCTAATCACTTACCTGGCCCCTGTCACCTTCACTTCCTACTTTTGCAGGAGCTCCTGTGAGGAGGGAGTGGAAGTGTGGCTTACCAGCGCTGTGTGCATCTATGGACACACATAGCCCAGTTTGTGCATGCACAGGTGCTTCCTTGCTACAGGAGGTGACGAAAGGAGGGATGAGCGGACAACACCGGTGGGGGACTTCCAGAAGTGGAGGGGAGAATCTTTTCTGTGCAATATCATTGCACAGAGCAGGTAGGTATAACCTCCTTATTAAAAAAAATAACTTCTAGTATCACTTTAAGTACAAAAAAACCCCAAAACAATAATGATCCCTATGGCAAAATAACTTGACTTGTAACAATTTATCAAAAGTATATTCCTTGACACCAAGCAGAATATAAAAAGGAGGCATTGAAGCTGATGCTGTTTGTAATTATTTTTTCATGATTTGTATGTATACATTACTCTGGTTTTACAACACCAAGCTGCAGGGTAGACAGGCCGGAGCCTTCGCTGCAGTCGGAGATTATCTGTGAACATAATACAGGATACATCTTCCGCTCTGACTCTGGGTTTTCATAAGCAGTCACAAAGGTGGCCGTTCAGATGAAGTATGCCTTGTTATAGAAAGCCAGGGGTTGTCTCAGCAGCCTGTAATGGCAGGAGGTTCATCTAGAACAGTTGTGTACTAAAATCTACCTAGCCGGTATCTATCCTCTTCCAGGATAGAAGAGGAATTTCATACACACTGTGCTAAAGTACCAGACTGTAAAGCACACAATGTTAAAGTATATTTGAACCCTAACAATTAACTTCTTTTATTGTTATATCTGTTTAAGTGTTACTAGAGATACAGCATCGTTTTCTTATAACAGAAGGTATTGACAAGCCCTCATTTCCGACGTACAACCCAAAATCAAGGAGCCCAGTCTCTGCTTATGAGTGTGAGCAGAGTCAAGTAAATCATTCTTTTTGCCCTTTTTAGCCATCCAGAACTACAGGCATAGAGCACAGATACAATTTTACAGAGCCAGTGTTACCAACTTGCATACAAATACTTTAGCAGTTTCTTTGCTCCTGTCTGCTGAATGAAGTGGCAAAAAGGAAAGCTTAGAATGTATTGCTTTGGATGGGGAGCAATAAAATGAGCCTGATGCTTGGCACAGATTTTGCTTTAAACCCCATCAATGATCAATTTATTACAGTAAAGCCAAGAAGCACATCAACTTGGGGAGTCAAGTGTGAATCCTTGAGTTTATGGTGCCACAAAGGTTTAAATCTAATTGTTTCATAAGCTAATAATTTTGCTGGATACATGCAGGGGCTGCCTGCTTCCAGCAACATGTGATCTCCAGTAAATACACAAGTGCGGTGCAGCACAGGAAAAATGTATGACTCCAGGCAGTGAAGACGTTAAGATGCCATTCACACCAGATGCGGTGGGGCTAAGCTGGCACCTATTTCTGGAGCAGTTCCAAAACATAGTCAAGGCTATGGTTAAACATAGTAAAGGCTATGGTGTCAATCACACTACCACATTGCAACATCACCACGTTTAACCACCAGTGTTGCCAACCTCCTGAAGGGAAATTTATTGACAGGACGCTGCAAATTTACAGACAGCACCAATTTTTTTTCAGGTGACAAAACTTGCAAAATTTACTGACAGAGCCAATTATTTTACTGACACTTAAAAAAAAGTACATACAATGCCTGTTTTCAGTTAA
Source organism: Staurois parvus (assembly GCF_062004578.1). NCBI lineage: Eukaryota > Metazoa > Chordata > Amphibia > Anura > Ranidae > Staurois > Staurois parvus. The sequence continues at coordinate 10,101,399 of NW_028318045.1, read as the reverse complement.
AAACAGTGTAAATATCAATATTTAAGATCCAAACATGTAGCTAGTGCTATTAGCAATGTGTTTAACGTATAACAAAAGAAAAAAACATATTTCTCCATTTACATGAAAGTGAAGGTAATATAACCCAACACAGACTTCCTCCTTACATCAGAGTCTGCAGGGTTCCCCTTTGCAGTCCAAGTGGGACTCTGCGCACACCGATGCAAAAGGGGACACTGTGGACTGTGATGTAAAGAAGACATTTTTGGAGTCTGATGTAAGGGAGAATGCTGCGGACTCGAGTGTAAAGGGAAATTCTGATGTAAGAGGGTCTCTGGTCACCAGAGCCACCCGCCCCACACACATACAAACACAGAAGAGTCCACAAAGCTCCCCTTTACATCACAGTCCACAAAGTTTATCCTCACATCAGACTCCAGAGTTCCCCTTTACATCACAGTCTACAAAGTTCACCCTTACATCAGACTCCACAGTTCCCCTTTACATCACAGTCCACAAAGTTCACCCTTTCATAAGACTCCACAGTTCCCCTTTACATCACAGTCCACAAAGTTCACCCTTACATCGGACACCACAGTTCCCCTTTACATCACAGTCCACAAAGTTCACCCTTTCATAAGACTCCACAGTTCCCCTTTACATCACAGTCCACAAAGTTCACTCTTTCATAAGACTCCACAGTTCCCCTTTACATCACAGTCCACAAAGTTCACCCTTACATCGGACTCCACAGTTCCCCTTCACATCACAGTCCACAAAGTTCACCCTTACATCGGACACCACAGTTCCCCTTTACATCATAGTCCACAAAGTTCACCCTTTCATAAGACTCCACAGTTCCCCTTTACATCACAGTCCACAAAGGTCTCCCTTACAACGGACACCACAGTTCCCCTTTACATCACAGTCCACAAAGTTCACCCTTTCATAAGACTCCACAGTTCCCCTTTACATCACAGTCCACAAAGTTCACCCTTACATCGGACTCCAGAGCAGGGGCGGACTGACCATTCGAGCATTTGGGTACTGCCCGAGGGCCCGGGGTCAGTAGGGGGCTCCATAAAATGCCCCTGGTACCTTTTATAGGTTTTTTTGGGTGTGCTTTGAGTTTGGGCAAGGACACAGGGGCCCCATGATCCCCTATTGCCCGGGGGCCCCATGAGTTATCAGTCCGTCCCTGCTCCAGAGTTCCCCTTTACATCACAGTCCACAAAGTTTACCCTTACATCAGACTCCAGAGTTCCCCTTTACATCAAAGTCCACAAAGTTCACCCTTACATTGGACTCCACAGTTCCTCTTTACATCACAGTCCACAAAGTTCTCCCTTACATCGGACTCCACAGTTCCCCTATACATCACAGTCCACAAAGTTCTCCCTTACATCAGACTTCAGAGTTCCCCTTTACATCACAGTCCACAAAGTTCACCCTTACATCGGACTCCACAGTTCCCCTTTACATCACAGTCCACAAAGTTCTCCCTTACATCGGACTCCACAGTTCCCCTTTACATCACAGTCCACAAAGTTTTCCCTTACAGCGGACTCCACAGTTCCCCTTTACATCACAGTCCACAAAGTTCTCCCTTACATCGGACTCCACAGTTCCCCTTTACATCACAGTTCACAAAGTTCTCCCTTACATCGGACTCCACAGTTCCCCATTACATCACAGTCCACAAAGTTCTCCCTTACATCGGACTCCACAGTTCCCCTTTACATCACAGTCCACAAAGTTCTCCCTTACATGGACTCCACAGTTCCCCTTTACATCACAGTCCACAAAGTTCTCCCTTACAGTGGGGATCGAAAGTTTGGGCACCCCAGCTAAAAATTTGTATTAATAAGCATAAAGAAGCCAAGGAAAGATGGAAAAATCTCCAAAAGGCATCAAATTACAGATTAGACATTCTTATAATATGTCAACAAAAGTTAGATTTTATTTCCATCATTTACACTTTCAATATAACAGAAAACAAAAAAATGGCGTCTGCAAAAGTTTGGGCACCCTGCAGAGTTAATATCTTGTACTGCCCCCTTTGGCAAGTATCACAGCTTGTAAACGCTTTTTGTAGCCAGCCAAGAGTCTTTCAATTCTTGCTTGAGGTATCTTTACCCATTCTTCCTTACAAAAGTCTTCCAGTTCTTTGAGATTTCTGGGCTGTCTGTCACGCACTGCTCTTTTAAGGTCTATCCATAGATTTTCAATTATGTTGAGGTCAGGAGATTGTGAAGGCCATGGCAAAACCTTCAGTTTACGCCTCTTGATGTAATCCCCCGTGGATTTCGAGGTGTGTTTAGGATCATTATCCATTTGTAGAAGCCACCCTCTCTTTAACTTCAGCTTTTTCACAGATGGCATTAAGTTACCATCCAAAATTTGCTGAAATTTTATTGAATCCATTTTTCCTTCTACTCGTGAGATGTTCCCTGTGCCACTGGCTGCAACACAACCCCAAAGCATGATTGATCCAACCTCATGCTTAACAGTTGGACAGAGGTTCTTTTCATTCAATTCTGTGCCCCTTCTTCTCCAAACGTACCTTTGCTCATTCCGGCCAAAAAGTTCAATTTTAACCTCATCGGTCCACAGAACTTGTTTCCAAAATGTATCAGGCTTGTCTATATGTTCATTTGCAAAGTTCAAACGATGATTTTTGTGGTGAGGACGTAGAAGAGGTTTTCTTCTGATGACTCTTCCATGAAGACCATATTTGTACAAGTATCTCTTTATAGTGGAATAGTGTACCACAACTCCAGTGTCTGCCAGATCTTTCTGGAGGGATCGTGCAGTCAAACGTGGGTTTTGAATTGTTTTTCTCACAATCCTGCGAGCTGTTCTGTCTGATATTTTTCTTGGTCTTCCAGATCTTGCTTTAACTTCCACTGTTCCTGATGACTGCCATTTCTTAATTACATTCTGAACAGAGGATATTGACATCTGAAAACGCTTTGCTATCTTCTTATAGCCTTCTCCAGCTTTGTGAGCGTCAACTATTTTCAGTTTCAGTTTTCTAGACAACTGCTTAGAAGAACCCATGGTGCTGTTTGTTGGGGCAAGGTCAGATGAGTCTGGGCATTTAAAACCTTTGAGATTGACATAACCTGGTCTTCCCAGATGATGATTGAGAACAATCCATGACACTGGCAGGTCTCAGCTTTGCAAAGGGGGCAGTGCATGCTATAAATTCTGCAGGGTGCCCAAACTTTTACAGACGCCATTTTTTTGTTTTCTGTTATTTTGAAAGTGTAAATGATGGAAATAAAATCTAACTTTTGTTGACATATTATAAGAATGTCTAATCTGTAATTTGATGCCTTTTGGAGATTTTTCCATCTTTCCTTGGCTTCTTTACGCTTATTAATACAAATTTTTAGCTGGGGTGCCCAAACTTTCGATCCCCACTGTACATCAGACTCCACAGTTCCCCTTTATATCACAGTCCGCAAAGATCTCCCTTTATATCAGAGACCACAGAATGCTCCTTTGTATTAAAGTCCACTGGCTAGCTTCGAGACTGCACATGCATCACCGCACCGCCGGCTTTTTGACATATTTTTGCGGTCGGCTGCTGTTCGTAACAGACATTTACAGACAGTTTGTATATAATCTGATATTTACAAACTGTCCTTAAATTTACGGAGGGTTGGTAACCCTGTTAACCACTTTTTTTTTTTTTACCAGGAAAATTTTGCTATTCAGCAATGTACTACTTTAACTGGTAATTGCATGGTTATGTAATGCTGTGCCCAAAATAAATTTATATCAATTATTTTCACACAAATAGAGCTTTCTTTTGCTGGTATTTAATCATCACTGTTTTTTTTTTCATTTTTAATTATATAAATGAAAAAAGACTGAAAATGTTGAAAAAAAATTGTTACTTTCTGTTATAAAACCTATCCAATAAACAACAAAAAAAAATTTCTTTATAAATTTATGACAAAATGTACTCTGCTACATGTCTTTGGTTAAAAAAAAAAAAAAATAGTCCCAATAGGTGTATATTAGTTGGTTTGCATGAAAGTTAAAGCGTCTACAAATTGTGGTGTATATACTGGAATTTGAATTTATTTATTTTATACTAGTAATTTCAGTGATCAGCCAAGTATAGTGGGCCTGTGACAATGTGTGCATGCCCTGAATCCGGAAGAAGGTGCAGACGCACAGGTATGTGACAGCAAGTGGTTAACAGAACTCTGTTGAAATATAACTCATGACATTTTAATTAAGTTCTGTAAAGAAAAAAAAGCAAGTAGTGTGTCTCACAGCATACACCAGTGGCTGGGCGTTCAGCATGCTAGTGTGAATGGGCCCTAATTTAAAGACTTATATGTAGCAAATGCTGGTCTTGCTCACAGTTCCTGTCTGCATTTACAATGAACACTTAGACAGGCTGAATATAAACAATGCATTATTTACTCTGCTCTGGGCCTGTAATGACAGCTCTCCAAGCGCAGGGAAAGAAAAGGCAGAGAGGTAACAGGTTTCATTGAAAAAGTAGACCGTTTCATAGGTACTAATGTGTTTTAAAAGGTACAGTGTATGTAAACCCAAAACTTAAAGCATTGCAGCATGGGCAGCACAGTGACTAAATGCTTAGCACTTCTGCCTGGCAGTACTAGGGTCGTTGGTTCAAATTACAACCATGGCACCACCCGACTGGAGTTTGCATGTTCTCCCTGTGCCTGTGTGGGTTTTCTCCAGGTACTCTGGTTTCCTCCCACACTCCAAAGACATGCTGGTAGGTAAATTGGCCCTAGTATATGTATGAATGTGAGTTAGGAACCTTAGATTGTACACCCCTTGAGGGGTAGGGAATGATGTGAATGTACAAGACATGTAAAGAACTGCATAAATTGACAGCGCTATATACAGTAAGTACCTGAAATAAATACAATACCAACCCTTAGATGTGATGACTCCAATAGTTTTTTGGGGATATTCTTTTCTTTTCACTTGGTGTTCCTGCCAGCAACACAGACCCTAGGGGTCTCTTCTCTCATAAATGCCTCCTCCTGCCTGTCAGTGGTAAAGTAATCGAAGCCGCGTATGCACAGTTCAGACCACATTTATGGCGCTCGCTCTGTGCCATCATGATGTGACTCCCGTGCACATGCGCAGGAGTGACATCATTGCTGCTAAAGAAACAGGACCCAGAAGGAAGTGCAAGCAAACATAGACCAGCAGGAACAGTGACAGCGCAGCACTGGAGGGTTCCATCTGACAGGTAGGCCTGTGATATTGTGTTAGTATGCAGTGAAGTGCATACTAGCACACTATGGCATAAACCTGTAGGGGGCCCACTTCTAGCATTGTTTTTGTAGAGTTTAATACTGCTTAAATTCTTACTAAACCCAGGACCCTGCATTCACTATATCTGGTCTCCCACAGTACACACAACATGTGACTTCTATCAGTGCCCAACAAAGCACTGGTTAAAGCTTGTAGGAGGAGTTTTCATTCTCCCCTGATTTTCCTATGAGCCTGCATAACCCCTGTCCCTCTTTCTGGACAAAATTGATTGGCCCTTTGCTTGTCACATGCACTCTCCCAAAAGGAAAAAAAAACTCTCTAGCAATACACACCAAACTGAGCATGTGTCTCCTAGGGCTCTGCAGATCAGCAGATCCATCAGCAGATGGACTGGGGACAGTAGAAGACAGGGAGGATCAGAGAAGACAGGATTAAACATCCTTTTTACACAATGCAGAGGATGAACCCCTTAGGTTCCACAATGAGTATAACAAGCATGTTTGACTGCATATACAGACTGATTTTACTATTGTGGGTTTAGTAACACTTTAAATATAAATATATAAAATAAATATATAAAGGCAAACTCACCCATTCATTCATGTATCCATGATTTTTTTTTTTTTAGAAACTACTTTGAAAAACACCCCCCTAGCATTTCTAGCCACATCCATCCTGAATAAGGGCAGGTGATTCATGTAGCATTTACTTCCTGAAATTCATCTGCATTTAGCTTAGGCATGTAGGCAGGAGGGTGTACTTAGCTTGAGAAAGTTCCTCCTCCCCTCCTCCAGATGGAAGCAAAATAATGCCCATGAAGACTCCTGGGATGTATGACATCAGTTTAGTCTAGGCCAGAAACCAGGAAGTGACTGAAGAAATGCGAAAGAAAAGGGCTAAAACAAGTGATATAATATACCTTCCCATCTATTTACTAATGCTGGCAACATAAGGCTTAAAAGATAAGTCCACCTTTGGGAACATGTTACATGTTCCACCCGTTTTTAGGGTGGAACATGTTCCCATAGCTACAGCCGTGCCCGCTGCCCCCCCTCCTTCTGAGAGATAGCATGGGGAGAAGTTTACCCGTACTATCTGTCAGATTTGAAAACAGCTCCGCCCACATGGCCGCATCATTCATTCATGGACGTCTGTGAATTAATGAACTGCAAGTCCCAGCAGCCTTAGCGGCTGTGGGCTTGTTGTTTTCAATGAACTACCATGACGCTGTGGAGCACCGTGGTAGTTCATTGAAGCTTCGAGTCAGAATATCTGCTTACTAGTACATCCCATACAGACATTCTGACAGGTCTGCAGGAGACCTGCATGGCACCAGCAATCTACTGATCGCTGGTGCAATGCTTTCCATGCTCCTGCAGACAAAAATAATGAATGAACATTTGTTTACCTGCAAAAAAATGTGCATTTGTTATTTTTTTCCAAAAGGTGAACTTATCCTTTAAACATAGCTAATGTTGATTTAGAGAGTTTAGTTCTGCTTTAACATTATATAGAAGGGAAAAGCTAAGTAGGCTTTTGAAGCAAGTGAAAAGGTAAACAGTATTTTATATGCTATGCGAATTTGGCTACAAAAGTGTGAATACACTGTAAACAGGCATGTAAGAAACACTAAGAAATAGAGTGTGTCATCCTCAAAAATTCTTAAATGTGTGCAGCTGAGACCTGTTTTTGTCTGTTTTGGATTGTTTTAAATTAGGTCCCTGCTGGGGCAATTAGTTTGATGTATGCACTTGTGGTACTGTAGGGACAAAAAAAATAAAGGATGTAGCAGCTCATAGACCAATGGCAGCTGGGCTGAACATGACACAACAAAATTATTCGGGCTACAGTTTGTCAAAAAGAGTCAAACATGTTCTGAGTATTTTTTAGTAATCTTCAATAACTGTTCTGCGACAACCAGGGGTGGACTGACCATTTGGAAACTCAGGCACTGGCCGAGGGCCTGGGGTCAGTAGGGGGCCCCATGAGATGCCCCTGGTACCTTTTTCATAGGCTTTTTTGAGTTTGGGCAAGGACACAGGGCCCCATGATCCCCTATTGCCTGGGGGCCCCATGAGTTGCCAGTCCGCCCCTGGCGACAACAAATGATCCCACAAAGTGAACAGCAATCAACCTCCCATGCATTAATCCTGAGTGTTGCTCAGACTTGGAATTCTTTCTAAAATGGCTAACACTGGCTGACACTAACACTGAGCACCACTTGGGCTAACAGTTGCTGCATAATTTTTTGAGCCAGAGTAATGTTTAGGTTAATGCCAAGGAAGCTTGGAAGGTTCAAATGGCATAGTAGTTGGGGTGTCATTCTACTTTGTTGTGAACTTAGAAACACTCTACTCCGATGCAGGGGCGGACTGACCATTTGGGAACTCGGGCAGTGCCCGAGGGCCCGGGATCAGTAGAGGGCCCCATGAGATGCCCCTGGTACCTTTTCATAGGCTTTTTTGGGTGTGGTTTCAGTGTGGGCGAGGACACAGGGGGCCCCATGTTCCCCTGTTGCCCGGGGGCCCCATGATTTGTCAGTCTACCCCTGCTCCGAACACTTCAGTGTTCACAACTTTCAGATCCTGGCTGCAAGGAGCAATTCGAATACTGTCTGAAAGCTGTGCAGGGGAGGAATCAGGAGTCTAATAAGCCTCTGATGTCTCCATAAAGAAGACCTGTCATGCGGAATTCCTTGTTAAATGGGGCTTGCCAGCCCTCTTGTGATAGTAAGAAAGTTAAGTGAACAAAACAGTGATATGGGGAGGGTGAAAGGAAGCCTATTTTAGATGTATTTTAAAACATATATAATTTATAGCTTAATTTAAGTAGTACAAAACTTGGTTAAATTGTGGTGTTTCAGATATCCATGGAGATCAGCTTTAAAATAGATGTAAACCCTAAGAGGTTGGTTTACTAAAACTGAAGAGTGCACAGGTGGTGCACAGAAACCAGACAGCTTCCAGGTTTTTTTGTTGTCAAGGCTTAATTGAACAAGCTGAAGTTAGATGCTGATTGGCTACCATATACAGCCGCATTTTCCAGTTGTAGTAAATCAAGCCCTATGCTTATGAAATTTAGGGCCTGTGTCATCAGTTTGACTTCAGTTTGAGACACTTCTGAAATCATTCCAAATTCATTGACAGGTGCATGTGACCTGCAGTTTACCTCCTGCTCACCTGCAGTCAATTTGCTTTAAGTGGGCTTTTAATTCCTGCAGACTTGTATGGGAACGCAAAACCCATTTTGCTTGAACTAGAGCCCTTAACTTGCTAACCCACTTTTTAATTTTTTTTTAGTTTATCTCCCTTGATCTTGTTTGTAAAATCACCAGGTATTGTTGAACCCCTTGCTGGCTCTTTAAGTGAGCTATGAGTCCAGAGACTGGTAGGAGATGACCCTGTCACTTATTTAACCCCCCTGGTGGTATTCCCGAGTATAGCTCGGGGTTAACTTTCAGTACCAGAATCAATAACCCGGAGGTAGACTCGGGATTACCCTGCAGCATTGCTCAGGGATTCCCTCTTGCACTTACCTTGTCCTTCGCTCCTGCGATGTTCCCCCTGCAGTGTCCCAGCCATCTCCTCCTGCCGATCCGTCTTCCGGGTTCCTTTCCCTGCGAGCGTCGGGACGTATGGGACGCACGGGGAATGGAACCGGCGGAAAATTCTAAAATTTTAAAAGTGACATTCACTCAATACACTAAAATCTCATAGTATAACATTACTGTATCAATCCATTTCACATACATTTTGTCTCTACTGCTTTGTCCTGTGCCCTGCCTGCATTTGTTCTTTCTGCCTGGAAACTGAGAAATGTCCATGGCATCCAAAATGCGTCCCTTTACGTCAAAAGCGGTTTTAGATCAGCTAGAAAACAGCGATAGTAAATTAGAACTACTTGCAGAATTCAGTGATAATGATTTGAGGGGAAATACGTCATCAGACACTGAAAACGATTTTGCAACTTTGCTCAGTGATGTGCAAACTTGGCGCTCTGTTTCAAATTTCAGTGTTTTTGGTCTGATTACATTATTGAATTAAATGTATTATTATATTATTATTTTTTATGATTATTTATTATATTATAATTTATGATTTCGTGTTTCAAATTTTATCATATCCAGGATCTTTACTAGACTCTTGTTCGGACAGATTTCAGTGAGTTATTCCTAAGAATTACAGGCCTACTATAAAAAAACAACATATTTTCATGCAAAAAAATGTACCGCTTTGAGCACAGAAATGCTGACATAATCAGATCACTAGGGAGGTTAATGTGATTAGCAGTGAAGATGTAATCAGGAGATGGAAGCCTATCCTATCACTGGTAGTTGACTTTGAACTGACAATGGCAGATCAGTCTGGTTCAAAGGCCACTGACTGAGTGTACTCCAAAACAACATGTAGGCAGGTGCTATCTCTTTTCTCCATTGTAGGTGGTGCTCGTCCAGAGTGGTACTGCAGCTGGAGGGGAAGTTGTACTGTTACACTTATCCTGTAACAATATAATGCAATGCATAGTTATGGTTAATGTTAATATACTCCCATCTTGTGGACATTTTGGTTCTTGCACCTTCCTTTCCTATTCTGTCTTTCATCCTGTCCCCTCCCACCAGCTAGTGATGCATTTCCTCTTCCTTTTTTGCCCTGTCTTTTTTGGATGAATATGGCCACTCGTCTCTAGGCCTTATGTAATCTGATCACATCCGGGGAAACATTACCATGTTTTGACCTACAAATACCATCCTTTCCTTCATCTGCTACATCTTGTCTGATGTACCTTCTGCATTGCAATAAAGATCCGTGGATGAGAAAAACAGGTGTTTGGGGAGTTCAGCTATCTGATAAAGACTGTCCGCAGTGATCTGCTTATTCAGGCCAGGCATAGAGGTCTCAGCAAGGGATAAGTCACTAATACAACAGTTGGAGTCAGAATAGATGTCAAGGTAAACTTGGTTTCTCTATGGTTCCCTTGGTTCCCTGGAGCAGCGTGATCATCTTGGGTTATGCAAAGTCTTTTTAAGTCCCTGCCCCCAGGTTTTGGTATGCATTTTGTGAAGTGGGTAGTGTAGGGACAGCATACCCACCTGTTAGGTATAGACCTAGCTGTACAGGCTGTAGAGAGAGGTTCTGGAGGAAAATGGGAAAGAGCAGGGCCTACTTCTCCACTCCCACAATCTCCTTCTTGGGTTTGACCAGCTAGGCTGCATTTTACCTCCATTGGCAAGAGCTGTCTTCAGTACCGGTCTACTACTGCTGACTCTCTGTTGCATTGACTGTAACTTCCTGATCAGGTGAGTCCCCCACCGGGCTTTTGTACTGTTAGCAAGTTCTTCAATACACCAATTACTGCACTCCAGGCCTCTGTGTGATTACTGCTGCAGCACCATGCTGCACCTACTCAACAAACACAGCAATGCACATAAGACCCACCTACCATGCTGCCACATATATGCATAATGCCGTCGTAAAGGGGTTGATGAAAGCTGCCAATGTAAAATTATTGAAAACAACTTTTGAAATGACATATACATTTAAAAGGTCATTTGAGATTTTATTGATTTGGTTTACATATTCTTTAAATTGCAAATATTACTTTATTTATTAGAGTGCCTCGTTAGAAAACAAACACTTCTTGCACAGAAACAAAAGTATCTTGTATGATGGACGTGCGAATATAAACTTGTTCAACAGCGGTTCGAGCTCTGGATATCTCTCAATTTGTTAATCCCTCCAAAGGAAACATTAACTTATATTGAATCTGAAATAAACTAGGTATCAGATATTCACAAATGACCAATAAAGGCTAGGATTATTGAAGACACAAACGGAACGTTTGGGAGAGGCGGCACTGGAGGAAATTAATTCTTGCCATAAATCACTGCATGTCCTCATTACATTTATGGAATATGTCTTACACAAAGGATGATCTTCCAGGAATATCAGGGCTACAAAATAAGGATAAATGGCTTTGGAGCGATACAATGTCACAGTGAGAAATATGAGATGGTGTGGGCAGAAGCTTTTGTGTTATAACAACACTCATTATAAAAAATAAAAAAAGTAATTAATCTGAGTCTGAGGCACGTCGTTATGTAGATAGTAAGAGGTCATCGTGCAGCTGAAACCATGCAAACCATTTCTACAAGGCTTCTACAAGGCTTAAAGGCACATTCACCTAACAAAAAGTCTGCCTTGAAAAAAGAGTTGCAGTGCTGATTCCGTGGCACCTACAGGGCAGACCCCCTGAACCTCATGGTGCTGTGACACCATGCGGTTTCACCCACTGAAAAACAATTTGGCTGTAGGTGCCTGCGGATTTGGAAATGTATGCAATTTACAAGCACTCCCGCACCCGCAATAGTATTAACCTAGCCTAAAGAAAGTGAACTGTAAGAATGTTTACAACTTTTTTCTGTTGAATAACAAGTTGCAAAAAAGTCCATCTAATTCAAGCAACAAAAAAAAGAAAAAAACTAAGGGGGAATCAGTTCGTGGACAGCAGGAAAGGGTGATCAGTGTGGTGGGGTGACAATTGCTAAAACTGATATTCCGTAGTTCCCTCTTGAAGCAGCTGAAAGCTGGTGGGAGTGAGACAAGGAAAAGCCAAGAGCACTGTAGAGGACAGGGGCTCACAGGGGGCCCAGGCAACGGGGGAATCAAATCATAAACAGATGGAGGTGATCAGTGCGGCAGGGGAACAATTAATGGCTTTGCACAGAGGGGCCCGAGCCTTCCTCTTGCTTTGGGGACAGAAGTGTGGGCTTGATTTCAAGTCTTCCTGTGTGCATCTATAGACACAAATAGCTTGGGCCCTCCTCCTCCTTACAGGATTTGACTGAAGGCAGCAGGAGCCAATGGCTCTCGCTGCTTCCAAGTCTCCTGTCAGAAGGTGGGGGGGGGGAGAAACTTTTGAAAGGTTTTTTGCCTTAATGCAGAGAATGCATTAAGGTAAAAAAACCTTTTTGCCTTTATAAACATTTTCAGTTATCAATATATATATTAGAATGCATTGTTCTTGTGTACGGACTGTGTTGGCCAATGGTCCAACACAACCCAATACTAATTGTGCTCATAAGCCCTCAAGGTCCCCATTGCAGTGGAATAGGATGGAAGATGAATAACCTACATATGTGTTTTTGGATTGTGGGAGAAAACTGGAAGGACAAGAGGAGGGAGGGAAATCATACAAACTCCATTCAGGTACTGTGCTTGGTGGGAATCCAAACTATTTCTTACCATTCAGTCACTGTGCTACTCAAGGTATGAGGGGAACATTTTGAATATAACTGTATCAATAGTTAACACATCAAACTAAGGAAGCAAGAATCAAAGGGACCAACCTTCACAGATTTTCATTTAAAAAGGGGAACTCCACCCAAAAATGGGAAGTTCTGCTTGTCTACCTCCCCCCCCCCCTCCACTGCCACATTTGCCACTTTTTTTTTGGGTGGGGGGACTGGTACCTGGATTTGCCACGGCAATCTGAGCCAGAAGTCCCCCCCCCCTTCTAACCCCTGCAGCCTTCTGGGACACTTCACAGGTCCCAGAAGACTGCAGCTCATTCACAAGGCATAGCACGCTTTACGCATGTGCAGTAGGAAATCAACCATGAAACTGCAAGGCTTCACTTTTGCTTTCCCTTTCTGAAGATGCCGGTGCCAGCATTCAGAGCCGTTGAAAAATCAGCTCGGGTGAGGACATCTTTGGACCCCTGGACTGGTGAGTGCCCTTATATTAAAAGTCAGTAGCTACGGTATTTGTAGCTGGTGACTTTTAATTTTTTGGGGGGAGCCTAGAGCTCCGCTTTCAATTGATTATCAAATAACATGGAGGGTGAAATTTTGTTTCCCTGCAATTTCAGCTAAAATCTGGAGATTCCAGCAAAAAGTTTATTATTTCAGAAGGCAAAATAAATGTGTTTTGGGTGCCCTTTAAGGATGCAGTGAGTTGTCAATGGCCCCTGGGAATTGCAGAAGCTTTCAATTATCCTGGAGCTGTTTATTTTCTAAAAATGGCCAGTCATTAGCTTCATTATTTTACCTTTATTTGTAACAGAAGGGAAAAAATTGTGTAAGTTAAAAGTAAAATAAAAATGATTAATTTGGCAGTATACAAATACTGCTCAAATACATGAAAAAGAAAAAAAAACTAAAATACAAAGAACACTAATCATCAGAAACATTCACGAAACCACTGATCGAACGATTTTCCTTCGTTGATGAGCAGGAAGTTTTAACCGATAATGATACTGTGAACGAAAAAATCCGGTTGAACAACAGTGAAAAAATTTGTCATTTTGCATACAAACGACCGATTTTCTATGCGGTAGTATGATGGTCATATGAAAAAAATCTATCAAGCGCTATCACGCATGAGCAGAAACAGAAGATGACCCGAATGTTTATGTCCAAAGAATCTTCGTAAACATGAAACGAAAAATCCAAATGTTAAAAGTAGATTGGCCTAATGAGATAATAAAACCAGAATTCTGCATGTTATATTTTTATGTATCACTATTTATATATATAGGTAATGTAATAAACTATATTATACTCATTGCTGTTAATTGTCATGTATATATACAATCGCTCTTTCTGGCCGGAAGGGCGTGGCTACAAGGTCACACGCACACTGCATCACTTCCACTTGTACGGAAGACGTCAACACTACGTATTACCCGACGAACGATTTTTTTAGATTGGTTAATGTGGGCCACGATATCGACCAACGAACGAACTCCTCTAGGTCGTCGGATGACCGATCGGTTGATTTTCTAATCTTGTATTCCCACCTTAAGGGGTTGATTTTGGCTTCATCCAAGATTCATACAACTTTCACCCAAGATTTGCACAACTTTAACACATTTTTCTGACTGAATCTAATTAGAAATTGTGAAAATCCTGGGTGAGAGTTGTATTAATCTTGTGTGGAAACATTTAGAATTGATTCCTGAATTAATTAAAATAAAGTATGTTAAATACACCCCTTAAATAGAACTACATCTTCTCAATAAAAGAATAAAATGTAGATTGTTTTCTTTTCAAACAAATTTTACCTAAGCAGCTCAATGAGTAAAAATGTTATTTTGTGGCAACACCAATATCACCCAAATCAGTTTTCTCATCCCTAGTGAAGAGAAAACCCCTAAAAACTAGAAAATGGGTTCCAGGCAGGGTTATCTTGGAGGCTTGTGATCATTCCAAGTCATCGTCCATCTTTGCATTCCGACACTAACACAGAGATGTCGCAGATGTAGGTTCCCGGCAGAGACTCATGTCAGTTGCCTCAACACGCGGCCCAACGGCCTGCAGAGGCCTTTAAGCCTAATCATTGAGAGCCCTGGTAATTTCTTCAGCTGACAATGGTTAAAATGAAAAGCAATAAGTGAGTTATTATCGTGTCTGGTCACAAGGGTGGTTGGCACAGCATGCCTCACTGTCGGCGCAGGACAAGGCGATAACTGCACATTGGAGAGAACTTCCTGCTATCTCCAAGCGTGAGAAAATGTCTGGAGGCTCTTCCAGAAATGCAAATGAGCTTTCACAGCTCTGTTTAGGGAGGGGGTTAATTACCAACAACGAGCGCTCATTGTATATTCTGTAATGTTGTTCCTCCTGATAAAAGATGTCTGGGCAAGGCTGGCAGCGTGTACATAAGTGTACCCTCCTCCTACTCTGTGTTCACCTTACAGCGCTCTCTCCGGGCCCGGACCCCCTTTTTTTCCCATCCCTATTGAGAGCTGGTAATTAGAGAGAAAAGCCTCTCGGTTTCGACATCACTGCAGGGAGACCCATCCTCTGTAATAAGCTCCAATTACTGCCCGAGACTGCAGCAGATGAAGGATTATGCTGTGACTAGGCCACGGCAGGCTTGGGAGTATAAACCTCAATTAGTTCAATTCATGCGGCCCACTAGCAGTCAAGGCAGTGCGTTTCCCACGACTAACACAAACAGCCTTTCTTTGAATCCCCCCACTCCCTCCCCAGTACTGCACAGATGGTTCCAGGACTGTCTGTTGCTGAGAGTCTTGTGCATCTGGTCTCTAAAAAAAACCCACCTAGAGCAGACAAAGAGGGGGAAGGCTGGACACTTCACAGTACCTACTTGTTTTGGTAAATAGCAGGGCCTTTTCACCGTGCAAGGGAGACCTCATTCACTGAGTGAAGAAAATAAAAAAAAATAAGTGAATGTAAACGAATGACAGAATGAGCCTATTCTTTGGATCAGGATTCAGGACGGTAAATAAATAGAATGTGTTTGCTTCATTTATTACAGGTATTTATATAAAGCTGACAATATAGAGCTTTACAGTTTGTGCATTCACATCAGTCCCTGCCCTTAAGGACCTTACAATCTAAGGTCCCTAACTCATGTGCAGGCCACTGCCAGTTTAGGCAGGTGCCAAATAACCTGCCAGAATGTCACGGAGGACATCAAACTCTCTCTGGGCAGTGATCTTGTCAGGATACAAATTGGGGTCTGTAATGCAACAAGGCAGGAGTAGTAGGGCTCAGGGGCGGACTGACAACTCATGGGGCCCCCGGGCAATAGGGGATAATGGGGCCCCTATGTCCTTGCCCACACTCACAAAAAGCCTATAAAAGGTACCAGGGGCATTTCATGGGGCCCCCTACTGACCCCGGGCCCTCGGGCAGTGCTAGAGTGCTCAAATGGTCAGTCCGCCCCAGGTAGGACTCCTTTAAAGGATAGGTTAATCTTTCGGCCTTAGCGGCTGTCAGCTCGTAGTTCTCAATAAACTACCACGGTGCTGTGGAGCTCCGTGGTAGTTCATTGAATCTTCCTGTCAGTAAATCTACTTGCTTGTACATCCCGTATAGGAAAACAGATATACTGACAGATCTGCAGGAGACCTGCATGGCACCAGCAATCTTCTGCAGGACAACGCTTTATAGGCTTCTGCAGCAAAAAATTATAAATGCACATTTTTTTTTACCTGCAAAAAAATGTGCATTTTATTTTTTATCAAAAGGTGAACTTATCCTTTAAATTTTAAATGGGTAGAAGGAGATAGAGGGTATGAGTTACCCGGAGCATCAAAGCAAATGTTACCTTCTATAGCCTGCACTCAATACTTAAATTATATGTGCACTGTTTAATATTTTTTTAAAATTACAATTTTCATTTAAACATTTCCTGGTAATACTGCCATAAAGGTCCATGTGCTGACACTGGTATAGGGTGCAGGGGTTTCATGGGGCCCGGGGTCAGTAGGGGGCCCCATGAAATGCCCCTGGTACCTTTTTTATAGGCTTTTTTGAGTGTGGGCAAGGACACAGGGGCCCCATGATCCCCTGTTGCCCGGGGGCCCCATGAGTTGTCAGTCCGCCCCTGGTCACAACCCATTGTTGCCACCATCAGAAAACCTGTTCTGAGCAATTTCATGCAGCCATCGCTGAAGAGCATGGAGACTGGAAGCGGCTGTATATTATAGTAAATGTAAGTGGTTCTCTAACACGCCCAGTCGATTTTTTTTTCCTGGCTGGTAGTTGTCTGACCACCTCCATAGAAGTGAGGTCAGGCATTTGGGGGTGCTTGCTGAACATTAAGATCTAGCATGTGCCTCCTGCTTTTAATGACGATGTACAAGGACTATGGTAACAAGGACACAGGTAAGAGAGAGAAGCCGTGGAGAAGAAAGAATTGATCTGCAAACCATATGGTTTATATAAATCATTCACTTTACTACAAAATACATTCTAACTTGGCAGTATAGTTCCACAGTAATCTTGGGGAAAATGATATATTCTAAGGGCTTCTAAATCTATGCGTGTGTGTATAGGCATTGTTTGTTAGATAGGTGTATTTTCATTTGTCACTTTGCATTTCCTTTTTGAAATGACATGTGTTTTTATGTGCATTGATGTGGGCTTGTCATTGTGTTTTCAAATATGGAGTGGATGTCAAAAGCCATAGCCCAAGGCTTGTTAATTCCTGATGCCAATGCATTAAACACATGTGTACTAACAGCTACACACCACAGTTTGATTTCCATGAATGGGATGGACCTTAGTGTGTGGCCAGTACAACCCCATGGAGTGTTGTCTGCATAACAGAGCAGACGGAGCCCTGTAGTTGGAGTAGAGTTGATCTTGTGAAATTGATAGGCCATATAACCAGGCTCTCCTGGCTTTTTGTTTTTGGGGAGCTACAACAATTCAGTTATATTGCACAGAGCACATTTGTAAAGCACTGAGATCTTCATCTCTGGAAGAAACAAATACTTAATCCCCTACTGCCCTCTGTCTGTTGATCACTTCAGTATGTGTGCACCAAGACAGAATGCGAGTGAAAGCCTCCCACTGACACAATGTGACACTATTCCCCCACTGACATCAACAATGCACACTATTCCTCTCAATCTTGAGGCACTGTTCCTTCAACTGATACCATCAATAGGGAGTTATTCCTCCTATTAGCACCAACAAGGAGATGTTATTCCCCCCACTGGCAGCCAACTCTGGGGCACAATTCCTCCCACTGACACCAATGATGGGACATTATTCCTTCCACTGATGCTAAAGATAGGGTATTATTCCTCCCACTGTTACCAACAATGGGGCACTATTCCATCCACTTATGTCAACAATGGGGCAATCTTCCTTGCACTACCACCAACATAGAGGCATTATTCCTTCCACTATACGAACAATGGGGCACAATATATCCCACTGATACCAATGATAAGACATTATTCCTCCCACTGACACCAATAATGAGGAGCTATTCCTCACACGGACATCAACTATGGGGCACAGTTACTTCCACTGAAACTAATGATGGGACATTATTACCTCCGCT
This sequence comes from Staurois parvus, assembly GCF_062004578.1. Lineage (NCBI taxonomy): Eukaryota > Metazoa > Chordata > Amphibia > Anura > Ranidae > Staurois > Staurois parvus. Next base: position 10,083,319 of record NW_028318045.1, on the reverse strand, counting down.
GATACCAACAATGGGGCGTAATTTCTCCCACTGATACCAATGATGCGGCCTTATCCCTCCTACTAACATCAATGATGAGGCACTATTCCTTTCACTGACACCAAATTTGGGGCACAATTCCTCCCACTGATACCAATGTTGGGATATTATTCCTCCTACTGAAACCAATGATGAGGCACTATTCCTCTCGCTGATACCAACAATGGAACACGATTCCTCTGGCTGACACCGGTGATGAGGCATTATTCCTCCAACTGACACCAATGATGGAACACTGTTCTTCAAATGAATACCAACTATGTGGCTCTATCCTTCTCACTGACACCAATGATGGGGCATTATTTATCCCACCATTTTAGGCATTGTTTAATTTCACTGATCACTTACATCAGTGCAAATTTCTACTTCCATTGACCACAGTCTAGCCTCATAGTGCAATTTTTCTTAATTTTCACTTTTATGTACCTTCCTTCTCTGCCATATTCTGTGCCACAGAAAGGCAAACACTGTGTTTGGGACAGGTCAGCACTTACATAATAATCATTGGCTTTGTTAACAAACAAAGCCAACCCTAATCCGAATTCTAACCCTAAACCCATTTTTTTTTTTATCATTTTATATGATGTGAAAGGTGTGAGAACTCTTGCTTTGTCTTGATATCTGGGGCTCTATTAAAGAGCTTTCCCCATACTTCCTGTCCTCCAGGCAACATTTTATCAGACACTAAGTGAGGGGAACTCTCCAACACCAATGCAAACTGAAAAAATTTTTAGTTTTTTTTGTAGAGCAGGGGGAAGGCTAGAACCCATTCTGAATGTTTATTTCTACCTTTGTGTATGCTGCAGATTTTCCCTAATTTCCTCTCGGGTAAAGCTGTTGTCACATGGACAGAAAGAAAATTAAATTTTATCCCATAGAGCCTTGGCTAACAGCAATAACCTGACAAGGGCTCCAATTATTTCCACTCTATTCAAAATAAAAAAAAAATACCTTGATATATACTAAAACCCAGGGGCAGACAGACCATTTGGGATCTCGGGCACTGCCCGAGGGTCCGGGGTCAGTAGGGGGCCCCATGAGATGCCCCTGGTACCTTTCATAGGCTTTTTTAGGTGTGGTTTGAGTGTGGGCGAGGACACAGGGGCCCCATGATCCTCTATTGCCCAGGGGCCCCATGAGTTGTCAGTCCGCCCCTGCTAAAACCCTAACCTTAACCCACATTCTAACACTACCCTTAAACCTTTCGTTTTTAAACAAAGACGTGCTATTGACAAATGGCTTTGTTTTAGCCACAAAGGCCCTTTTCACACTGTTGCTCTGATCAATAACTCCTCTAAATTAGTAATACATTATAAAATGTCAAAATTTATACAAGACTCTCCAGAAAGAGGCCTAGTTATAGCTGTAAAAAATACACTTTATTTATGAATAATTCTTTAAACTCAAAGTACCAATTTACGATTTGGTTTACACCCGCCTACCTCCAGGTCCAACTGGGTCTGCTAAAAAAAACAGAAGGGGATCCATTCTCTTCCATTTAGGTGAAGCGGATTGGAGGGTAGTCAGATGTAAACAGTTACTGTCAGCCATCCATACAGCAGAACAGGCTTTGTCGGTGTCCACTCAGCAATGGATGTGAACTTGCCTGCGCTGCTCCAATCGGCAGAGGATCTGTGAGCTGATTCCCTGATGATCTGACCGAAATCCTACCTGTGTGAAATGGGCCAAAGTCATACTAGTGATAGCTTCTAATGTATTTATTTCTATGTTCATAAAATTAGAGCCGCAAAGTGGCTGTTGTTAGCCTTGTAGCTTTAGGGTCCTTAGTTTGAATCCTAGTCAGGAAAATATTTGTATGTAGCAATATGTAGGGCACCATGTAAATTGTTGGCGCTACATACAGTAAATACCTGTGATAAATATATATAACAAATACAAATAAAAAAGGTTGTTGTAAAAATAATATTAATAAAAAAGCAAAGGTTGTAAACCTCAAGAGCCATTTAAAGCCAATTCAAGTTTGTAAAGCCACCTGCAAGGACAATGTATGTTGAAAGTTTGGCAAAATGTCCCTTTATTGTACTGATATTTCAACAAAGCAAAAACTCCTAAATTCACTTATGCCTAGTCATAAATTTTGAAGGTCTACCTTGGAGAAACACTGTACATGTGGCTACCATTCTGTTGAGAAGCAAAAGAAACAAAGTCGACTGACACAGATTGCTTTCACTTGTTCTCAGGAATTGTGGTTGAATAAATACAAATGCAGACATCAGAACATCAGAAGCCAGGTTTTGTTTGATCAATTTCAGTGAGACGAGAAAGACATTGAAAAAAGGTTGAACGTCATGTTCCTTAGAGCAGTGCTCAGAAATTTCACAATTATAATCCATTTCCTTTCAATGGGATAATTATACAATTCAATTTACAGCCCTTGTTTCCAGGAAGTGAAGCTTTTGCCGTTTTCATGCTTACTTCTTCCCTTTTTATCTTTGTATCATCGGAGGAATTAGGCTTCGATGGTTCAGGAATCATTGCAGCTGCTCAGGCCACTGATACGTATTGTATATGGAAGCTCTTTGCTCTGTAAAAGCTCTCGACAACCTGATGCTGCTAATGATGCTCTTATCTAATGGAAGCACAGTTGAGTTTCAGCTAAGGACACGTTGCCTAGGTGGATAGAGTTTATGCGGTGGCTTTGGTTTTGAACATTTCCCACTCGTATAATAGGGCTCATTTACAGTTCTGTAGTTCGGCCAGCTTTCCTAAACCTTAAAGAGGCCCTGTCACTAGAACATTCATTTCAGCAGCAATCTTCCTAAACTATATGTGCCTTTAACACTTTTACTGCATGCTATTTACCTGATAAAAGCCTCCTTAATATAGACATCCAATGCCTTCAGACTGCTTCTAGGTGCCACCATCTTGAATGTGATGTCAACAGCCCTAGGTGACTCAGAGAGGACACTCAAATGACACGCTACAGTATTCCCCTTTACTTCTGCCTAGCTGCTAAATAAAAGGTTATGTAGGAAGGTAAGAGGATGGGCAGAGGAGTACAGTAATTAGACACTCCCAGAAGAGGAGAGCGCCATGACATAAAATAAAAATAACTTGTGAAAGAGGAAAAAAGCTGCACGTAAGCATTTAAATACTTGATTTTTCTGTACTTTTAACTGCAATTGTTTAAGACAGTTCTGGATCAGTGAGGGTATCTTATTGGTATTGCATTATCTTAGTGTAATGATGTTGATGTAGGTGATCTGGTTTCTGGGCGGTGGCTACCACACCATAGATCAGTGGTTCTTAACCTTGAGTCATGGACCTCTAAGAAACTGATGAAAGCTATTTACCCTCTACCCAGAAATATTTACATAAGTACAACTTTGCACGCAATGAATATATGTACTATATATTATTGCAATTTGATTACCTATATGTATATACTGTACATGATGTACCAAAGTTTGAATAAAGTAAATAATCTTAGCAAAAAACTTACTCTGTGTCATTCAAAAAGTAATGACTACTCATTACAAAAATAAAATACAATCATCTTGTGCAAATTAAACAAAACCATTTTAATTCTACTCAAATCTAATATTACTACTACTACTGCTGCTAGTAACTACTAGATTTTCTACTATCATTACTACTATTACTCATTCTCTTTCATTTTATCTGACCCTTAGGGACCCGCTGAAACCCATTCATGGATCCCAGGGTAGCCTCCCTAGCGGTATGATTATCAGTATTTCTGTGCTCAAAGCTGTACATTTTTTTGCATGGAAATATGTTGTTTTTTTATTGTAGGTCTGTAATTCTTAGGAATAACTCACTGAAATCTGTCCGAACAAGGGTCTAGTAAACATCCCGGGTATGTTAAAATTTGAAACACGAAATCATAAATTATAATTTAATAAATAATCATAAAAAATAATAATATAATAATAATAAATTTAATTCAATAATGTAATCAAACCAAAAACACTGAAATTTGAAATATAGCGCCAAGTTCGCACATCACTGATCTTAGTAGCAAAATCGTTTTCAGTGTCTGATGACGAATTTCCCCACGAATCATTATTCCTAGATTGTAAGCTCGAAAGAGCAGGGCCCTCAATCCCCTCATGTTTTGCATTGTATTGGTATTGTTCTGTCACATGTTCTGTCCCCCTTTGTAATGTACAGCGCTGAGCGAACTATTGGCGCTTTATAAATACTGTATAATAATAATAATAATCACTCAATTCTGCAAGTGGTTCTAATTTACTATCGCTGTTCTTTAGCTGGTTTAAAACCTAAAGGGACGCTTTTTGGACGCCATGGACGTTTCTCAGTTTCTAGGCAGAAAGAACAATAAAAATGCAGGCAGGGCACAGGACAAAGCACTCGGGACAAAATGTATGTGAAATGGATTGATACAGTAATGTTATACTATGAGATTTTAGTGTATTAGTGAATATCACTTTTAAAATTTTTGAATTTTCCGCCGGTTCCGTTCCCCGTGCGTCCCATACGTCCCGACGCTCGCAGGGAATGGAACCCGGAAGACGGATGCCGGCATCGGCAGGAGGAGATGGCCGGGGACGCTGCAGGGTGGACATCGCAGGAGCGAAGGACAAGGTAAGTGATCCAGGGATCCCAGGACAACGCTGCAGGGTATTCCTGAGTGTAGCTCAGGGTTACCACTTGTGGTGCTGAAACTTTACCCCGAGCTACACTCGGGAATACTGCCAGTGAGGTTAAGAACACCTGCCCTTGCCCTACATGATCTCCAACGTTTCCTCGGCTTGTAGTATAATGAAGGAAAAATGGGAATTAAAGCACCCCAATACTGCTAAGAGGTCTAGATATGACTTTATTCCAGTAAGAGGTACACCTTTATTTATTAACTCATTTAGTACCTCTTCTTTTGCTAAAAATGCTTTTATACTCCTTATTCTCCAGAAGTATGGAACACGTTGAACAGAAGCCTTTATGTTCTGAGCTTGACAGATCTGCTATCTGCTGCTGTCATTCTCTGCCTTGTAACTAGAAATTTACTATGTGCAGTTTGAGTGTGTGATCACTAAGGAGATAAGAATAATAGTGTAAAGCATTAATTTGTCTTGGCTTCAGCCAGTTGCAATCCCCTGTACAACACCACTCAGACTGGGAGGGGGTGGGGGTTAGCAGGTGAGGAAGGAGCTAATCAAGTGTGCTGCAGGCAAATGCACTGACAAAAAATATGCTGATACGAAGGGAGAACAGCGAGATAAGCGCATTGGACTGCTGCTTCTCCTTTATTAAATAGTCACAGGCTGGGGGTGGAGAGATGACACCACTGTATTTTTAAACTGAAACAGAGAGTAGTGTCATCAGCTTGGCTGTGTTATGTAGCAGAGCTGTGTGCATTTCAGGACTGCATGGACAGACATACAAATCCATCTGCAGATACAGTGGATATAAAAAGTCTACACACCCGTGTTAAAATGTCACATTTCTGTGATGTAAAAAAATGAGACAATCAGATAAATCAATAACAGATAAATCATTGCAGAACTTCTTCCACCTTTAGCCTTTAAACTGTACAGCTCAATTGAAAAACAAACTGAAATATTTTAGGGGGGAAAGTGAACATAAAACACTAAAATAATGCGGTTGCATAAGTATGCACATCCTCTTATAAGTGGGGATGTAGCTGTGTTCAGAATTAAGCAATCACATTCAAAATCATGTTAAATAGGAGTCAGTAAACACCTGCCCAGGGGCGGACTGACAACTCATGGGGCCCCCGGGCAATAGGGGATCATGGGGCCCCTGTGTCCTTACCCAAATGCAAAAAAACCTATGAAAAAGGTACCAGGGGCATCTCATGGGGCCCCCTACTGACCCCGGGCCCTCGGGCACTGCCCGAGTTTCCAAATGGTCAGTCCGCCCCTGCACCTGCCATCATTTAAAGTGCCTCTGATTAATCCCAAATAAAGTTCAGCTGTTCTAGTTGGTCTTTCCTGACCTTTTCTTAGTCGCATCCTACAGCAAACGCCATGGTCCGCAGAGAGCTTCCAAAGCATCAGAGGGATCTCATTGTTGAAAGGTCAGGAGAAGGGTAAAAAAAAATTTCCAAGGCATTAGATATACAGTACCATGGAACATAGTGAAGACAGTCATCATCAAGTGGAGAAAATATGGCACAACAGTGACATTACCAAAAATTAGACGTCCCTCCAAAACTGATGAAAAGACTAGAGGAAAACTGGTCTGGGAGGCTGCCAAGAGGCTTACAGCAACATTAAAGGAGCTGCAGGAATATCTGGCAAGTACTGGCTGTGTGGTACATGTGACAATAATCTCCTGTATTCTTCATATGTCTGGGCTATGGGGTAGAGTAGCAAGATGGAAGCCTTTTCTTACGAAGAAAAATGTTCAAGTCAGGCTAAATTTTGCAAAAATATGTCTGAAGTCTCCCAAAAGCATGTGGGAAAATGTGTTATGGTCTGATGAAACCAAGTTTTAACTTTTTTGGCCATAATTCCAAAAGATATATTTGGCGCAAAAATAACACTGCACATCACCAAAAGAACACCATACCCACAGTGAAGCATGGTGGTGGCAGCATCATGCTTTGGGAATGTTTTTCTTCAGCTTGAACTTTAGTGAAGGTAGAGGGAATTATGAACAGTTCCAGATACCAGTCAATATTTGCACAAAACCTTCAGGCTTCTGCTAGAAAGATGAACATGAAGAGGAACTTCCCTCTTTCAGCATGACAGCGACCCAAGGCATACATCCAAATCAACAAAGGAATGGCTTCACCGGAAGATGATTAAAGTTTTGGAATGACCCAGCCAGAGCCCAGACCTGAATCCGATGGAAAATCTGTGCGGTGATCTGAAGAGGGCTGTGCACAGGAGATACCTTCGCAATGTGACAGATTTGGAGTGTTTTTGCATGGAAGAGTGGGAAATAATAGTCAAGATGAGCCATGCTGATAGACTCATTCCGAAAAAGACTGAGTGCTGGAATAAAATCAAAAAGGTGCTTTAACAAAGTATTAGTTTAAGGGTGTGTACACTTATGTAACCATATTATTTTAGTTTTTATTTTTGCTTCCATCCACCTAAAAGATTTCAGTTTGTTGTTCAACTGAGTTGTACAGTTTATAGGTTACATTAACCTCCCTGGCGGTATTCCCGAGTGTAGCTCGGGGTAAAGTTTCAGTACCAAAAGCGGTAATGCTGAGCTACACTCAGGCTTACCATGCGGCGTTGCTCAGGGATTCCCTGCAGCACTTACCTTGTCCTTCGCTCCCGCGATGCGTCCCCTGCAGCGTCCCCAGCCATCTCCTCCGGCCAGGGGCGGACTGACAACTCATGGGGCCCCCGGGCAATAGGGGATCATGGGGCCCCTTTGTCCTTGCCCAAGCTCAAAAAAGCCTATGAAAAAGGTACCAGGGGCATCTCATGGGGCCCCCTACTGACCCCGGGCCCTCGGGCACTGCCCGAGTTTCCAAATGGTCAGTCCGCCCCTGCCTCCGGCCGATGCCGGCATCCGGCTTCCCTGCGGACGTATGGGGGCAGGAACCGGCAGCAAATTTTAAAATTTTCAAAACTGTCATTTTTTTTTTTCCATAAAGTTTATTAATAAACTCAGAGCATACAATAAGTACAGGTAATACAAGGTATCAGTCGGAAATACAATAGGAGGTAATACACATACAGCAAACAAAAAGATAGATAACAATACATAGACAAAGAATCAGACGTAAGTCATCCCAGGGAAAAGAAAACAGGGGAAAAATGAGAACATGCGAGTGCAGGAACATTAAAGGCATATCTGGTCTCAAGCCCTTATTCAGCATATTGGAATCACAGCACTGGCAGGGTCGATGATATATAACCTCAGTTACCGAGCAGCAGCAAAGAGCAGGGCCAGTGAGTCAAAGGTATGCGTTGGAAATGTATACAGTAGGTGTGGAGGGGGGGTGCAAGGGCTTGTAGGATATGGCCTTGTACTTTTGATGAAACTGAGGTAACCCACTACAGGTTGCCAACACGTGGGTAAAAGGTTCGGGAAAGGAGATATGTAAAAGTAAAACATATGCACAACTGGATTGCAGATAGGGAGTAGGGCTCCTATGAGTAGAGAAGTGTACCAAAATAGAAAGGGGAGAATGAAAGCTAAACTCTGAGTAAGAAAGCAGGGAAATGAGGATTAAGAATTTAAGAATAAGCATGAAAAAGAAGGGAAGAGAGGAGAAGAAGAAAAAGAAAAAAAAGGAACATGATCATATTGTTGAGATCCACCCAGAAGCCTGATCAGATGGCTTTGACTCATAGCACTACTTGTGGGTGGGTGCAGTGTGGTGCCACAGAACCGGTTGCAAGAAACAGAACTTGTATTAAAAGGATCTTTAAAGATACAAACACTCACAGCATGGATGGACAAAGCAGAACTGACCGGTTCTTGAGTGTGCCGACAGCATCTCTCCCAGAGGGCGGAATGTGGCCTGGCATATCTGCACCCTATCCATCAGAAACCGCTTCCTACCACTAGCCACTTTCCCTGACATAAATCTGTCCCTGACCTGTCCACTTCCAAACTTGGGAAGCCAGGGTCTTAAATAGACTTTGCCTGACCCATTATGGCCGCTAGAGTCATATGGGGTGGCAGCATCCAACCAGATCGCTTCCCCAGTGACTTAGGAAACCATAGAGGAGAAGTGTCCTCATGACTTCCTCTTGACCCACAATGCCACTGTGGTTGGGCACCACTTGCAGTGGAGAAAGGAAACTGCAGCTGCCTACACGCTGGGAGCCTGAGCCAACTGCTCAAACCCCCTCTACAGCCCGGCGCTCCAGTGAGTGATGAAGGGGCAGAGCAGAGAGCTGATGGCTGACAGTCACCACTATCTGCACAGAGCTGACCAAGAACTGAGCGATCAGAGGTCATGAGGCTTAGAATTGGCAGGGGACAGCTGCAGAATCACACTGATGCTGTAGCATGGAATTGAGAATGTATATATTTTTTTTAAATACCCCATACATCCCCTTTAATGGATCAAAGGTAGCAAATAATATCGTTATAATTGGGAAGGTTGAATAAAGAGTCCATCCAGTTCAACCTGTGTGGGTGTGTGTAGGTATGTGTTTAAGTTCCTATCATTTCCCATATCCCTATGTATTGCATTCACTAAAATGCCCATCAAAGAGTTTTTTGAAACTATCAACACTTCCCCTTGACACCACTGATTGCGGTAAGGAGTTCACATTCTTAACACTCTAACAGTGAAGAACCCCCTATGCAGTTTAAGGTTAACCCCCCTTCTCCAATTTCATGGTGTGGCCACATGTCTTCTTGAGCTCCCTGAAACTGAACAGTTTCCTTCCTATACTGGGATCACCATTGAGTTATTGGTATGGTGCAATCATATCTCCTTAAAGTGTCTTTTTTCCAGGGAGCATAAGTTTAGTGTTTGTAGTCATTCCTCATAAGTGAAGTCCTCCAGTCCCCTTATTAGCTTTGTTGCCCTTCTCTGGACTCTCTTCAGTTCCAGCACATCCTTCCTGAGGATTGGTGACCAGTAGAGATGAGCGAATCGAAGTAGGCGAAGTGGAATTCGAGTCGAATATTGGAAAATCCGAATCCGAAAAATAGCCTACTTCGGACGCGCGAATCGAAATTTTTCCTAAAATGGCGGCGGACATGTGCGGCGATGGAGCGGGGATGTCTGGGAAGGCGCGCAGACAAGGCGCGCTGACCCATAATGCATTCCTTAATGACATGTGATCGCATTAGCCAATCAGCAGCCAGGCAGCCAGCACTGTGTAATGGTCGAGCTATAAATAGCGGCCATTTTAGAATTCTTCATTTGCCTCCAGTCATTCAAGAGAGGCAGACCGCTCTGTATTAGGGACAGAGTTAGGGCCACAGAAACGTTACTTGGGGACAGAGAAACGTTACTTAGGGACAGAGCAGCATTACTCAGAGACACAGAATTGTTAATGAGGGCCACAAAATCGTTACTTAGGGCCAAAGAAACGCTAGTTAGGGCCACAGAATTGTTACTCAGGGACAGACAGAATTGTTACTGAGTGCCAGAGAATTGTTACTTAGGGCCACAGAAACGTTAGTTAAGACCACAGAATTGTTACTCAGGGACAGACACAGAATTGTTACTGAGGGCCACAGAACTGTTACTTAGGGCCACAGAAACGTTATTAGGGCCACAGAATTGTTACTCAGGGACAGACAGAATTGTTACTGAGTGCCAGAGAATTGTTACTTAGAGCCACAGAAACGTTAGTTAGGGCCACAGAATTGTTACTCAGGGACAGACACAGAATTGTTACCTAGGGCCACAGAACTGTTACTTAGGGCCACAGAAACGTTAGTTAGGGCCACAGAATTGTTACTCAGGGACAGACACAGAATTGTTACTGAGGGCCACAGAACTGTTACTTAGGGCCACAGAAACGTTAGTTAGGGCCACAGAATTGTTACTCAGGGACAGACACAGAATTGTTACTGAGGGCCACAGAATTGTTACTTAGGGCCACAGAATTGTTACTCAGGGACAGACAGAATTGTTACTGAGTGCCAGAGAATTGTTACTTAGGGCCACAGAAATGTTAGTTAGGGCCACAGAATTTTTACTCAGGGACAGACAGAATTGTTACTGAGTGCCAGAGAATTGTTACTTAGGGCCACAGAAACGTTAGTTAGGGCCACAGAATTGTTACTCAGGGACAGACACAGAATTGTTACTGAGGGCCACAGAATTGTTACTTAGGGCCACAAAAACGTTACTCAGGGACACAGAATTGTTACTGAGGGCCACAGAACTGTTACTTAGGGCCACAGAAACGTTAGTTAGGGCCACAGAATTGTTACTCAGGGACAGACACAAAATTGTTACTGAGGGCCACAGAACTGTTACTTAGGGCCACAGAAACGTTAGTTAGGGCCACAGAATTGTTACTCAGGGACAGACACAGAATTGTTACTGAGGGCCACAGAATTGTTACTTAGGGCCACAGAATTGTTACTCAGGGACAGACAGAATTGTTACTGAGTGCCAGAGAATTGTTACTTAGGGCCACAGAAACGTTAGTTAGGGCCACAGAATTGTTACTCAGGGACAGACAGAATTGTTACTGAGTGCCAGAAAATTGTTACTTAGGGCCACAGAAACGTTAGTTAGGGCCACAGAATTGTTACTCAGGGACAGACACAGAATTGTTACTGAGGGCCACAGAATTGTTACTTAGGGCCACAGAAACGTTACTCAGGGACACAGAATTGTTACTGAGGGCCACAGAACTGTTACTTAGGGCCACAGAAACGTTATTAGGGCCACAGAATTGTTACTCAGGGATAGACAGAATTGTTACTGAGTGCCAGAGAATTGTTACTTAGGGCCACAGAAACGTTAGTTAGGGCCACAGAATTGTTACTCAGGGACAGACACAGAATTGTTACTGAGGGCCACAGAACTGTTACTTAGGGCCACAGAAATGTTAGTTAGGGCCACAGAATTGTTACTCAGGGACAGACACAGAATTGTTACTGAGGGCCACAGAATTGTTACTTAGGGCCACAGAATTGTTACTCAGGGACAGACAGAATTGTTACTGAGTGCCAGAGAATTGTTACTTAGGGCCACAGAAACGTTAGTTAGGGCCACAGAATTGTTACTCAGGGACAGACAGAATTGTTACTGAGTGCCAGAGAATTGTTACTTAGGGCCACAGAAACGTTAGTTAGGGCCACAGAATTGTAACTCAGGGACAGACACAGAATTGTTACTGAGGGCCACAGAATTGTTACTTAGGGCCACAGAAACGTTACTCAGGGACACAGAATTGTTACTTAGGGCCACAGAAACGTTAGTTAGGGCCACAGAATTGTTACTCAGGGACAGACACAGAATTGTTACTGAGGGCCACAGAATTGTTACTTAGGGCCACAGAAACGTTACTCAGGGACACAGAATTGTTACTGAGGGCCACAGAACCGTTACTTAGGGCCACAGAATTTTTACTCAGGGACAGACACAGAATTGTTACTCAGGGACACAGAATTGTTACTGAGGGCCACAGAACCGTTACTTAGGGCCACAGAAACATTACTCAGGGACACAGAATTGTTACTGAGGGCCACATAACCGTTACTTAGGGCCACATAATTGTTACTCAGGGACAGACACAGAATTGTTACTGAGGGACACAGAATTGTTACTGAGGGCCACAACCGTTACTTGGGGCCACAGAATTGTTACTCAGGGACACAGAATTGTTACTGAGGGCCACAGAACCGTTACTTAGGGCCACAGAATTGTTACTCAGGGACAGACACAGAATTGTTACTGAGGGACACAGAATTGTTACTGAGGGCCACAGAAACGTTAATCAGGGACACAGAATTGTTACTGAGGGCCACAGAAACGTTACTTAGGGCCACAGAATTGTTACTCAGGGACAGACACAGAATTGTTACTGAGGGACACAGAATTGTTACTGAGGGCCACAGAACCGTTACTTAGGGCCACAGAAACGTTAATCAGGGACACAGAATTGTTACTGAGGGCCACAGAACCGTTACTTAGGGCCACATAAATGTTAATCAGGGACACAGAATTGTTACTGAGGGCCACAGAACCGTTACTTAGGGCCACAGAATTGTTACTTAGGGACACAGAATTGTTACTGAGGGCCACAGAACCGTTACTTAGGGCCACAGAATTGTTACTTAGGGACACAGAATTGTTACTGAGGGCCACAGAACAGTTACTTAGGGCCACAGAATTGTTACTTAGGGACACAGAATTGTTACTGAGGGCCACAGAACTGTTACTTAGGGCCACAGAATTGTTACTCGGACAGACACAGAATTGTTACTCAGGGACACAGAATTGTTGCTGAGGGCCACAGAACCGTTACTTAGGGCCACAGAATTGTTACTCAGGGACACAGAATTGTTACTGAGGGCCACAGAACTGTTACTTAGGGCCACAGAATTGTTACTCAGGGACACTGAATTGTTACTGAGGGCCACAGAACTGTTACTCAGGGACACTGAATTGTTACTCGGACAGACACAGAATTGTTACTCAGGGACACAGAATTGTTACTGAGGGCCACAGAACCGTTACTTAGGGCCACAGAATTGTTACTCAGGGACACAGAATTGTTACTGAGGGCCACAGAACTGTTACTTAGGGCCACAGAATTGTTACTCAGGGACACAGAATTGTTACTGAGGGCCACAGAACTGTTACTTAGGGCCACAGAATTGTTACTCGGACAGACACAGAATTGTTACTCAGGGACACAGAATTGTTACTGAGGGCCACAGAACCGTTACTTAGGGCCACATAAACGTTAATCAGGGACACAGAATTGTTACTGAGGGCCACAGAACCGTTACTTAGGGCCACATAATTGTTACTCAGGGACAGACACAGAATTGTTACTGAGGGACACAGAATTGTTACTGAGGGCCACAGAACCGTTACTTAGGGCCACAGAATTGTTACTCAGGGACAGACACAGAATTGTTACTCAGGGACACAGAATTGTTACTCAGGGACACAGAATCGTTGAATTAAAGAGTATGTCAGACAACATGCAGAGGAGTGGCAGAGGAGGCAATGTTTTAGGAGCGAGCAGACGTGGCAGCAGAGGAAGGGGTCGAGGCAGCACTATTCGCAGCCAGAGGCCAGTGCTCCCGGTGTCATCCAGCGGTCGTGTCTCCACCGACAACCCTGCCGTCGTCGATTGGTTGGCTCGGTCGTCTTCCTCTTCCCAGGTCACCTCTGACACCTACAGCCAACGGTCGGTGGGTACGTCAGACACAACCGTTAGTTGGCATGGCCCGGGACCAAGCCCACTGAAATCACGTGTCCTCTACCTGCCCCTGTCCTTTGGTGTTCCCTCACCAAGCGAAGTATCGCATGCTGTGGGCTCAGCCCCACTGTACAGTGAGGAAGAGCTAACAGAGGGCGGTCAGGAACGGGGGGAGACATCCGCCTTTTCAGCAGCCAGGCGAAGAAGTAGTGGCGAGGAGAGTGGCTCGGTAGCCGGTCTAGAGACAGGTCTGTCTCCTGACCCAGACGCAGCCGAGGGGGCTAGTAGTGAGGCGGAGACCCTACTTGATGATGAGGAGGTTGATCGCACTTGGCAGCCTCGTCGTCATCAGGCAATTTCTTCTGCATCATCAGGAGAAGAGGGTGACAGCTTGGCAGCGAGCGAAACAGTCGGTGGGTTGCCCAGGAGACAGCAGCAGGGTCGCAGCAGTGTCAGTGGAGCCAAACGGCCACGGAGTAGAGCACCAGCTCCACTGCAGCCTACCACCACGGCCAGTAGTGGTGCCGGTGTGCACGGAGGAAGCAGCAGTCAGCCAGTGAGGAGTATCGGGGGCAAAGTTTCCTACTCGGCGGTGTAGCAATTTTTCGTCAAGCCGCCCGAGGAAGTAAACGTAGCCGTATGTCGACTATGTGGCCAGAAAGTCAAGCGTGGCCAGGGGGCCCATGTTGGGACTACAGCGTTGCGGCAGCATATGCAGTGTCGCCATTTGGTGGCCTGGGAAAACCGTGATAAAGATACGGCGGTTCTGCCCGCCCCAGCCCCCGCTCCATCACCCGCTCCGTTACTTGCTCCGTCACCCGACGTCAATCGCCCTCCATCAGCCAGTCAAGGCTCCAACACCTCTGCTGAGGGGAGTTGTCGCTCGTTGGCATCTTCCGCTCGTTCAGATGCTCCTTCTCCTGCTACTCCTCTTCACGGATTCCGTCAGCAGTCTTTCTTGGAATCCGTTTCCAAGAGACAACAGTTTGCGAGCACGCACCCGACGGTGCAAAAGCTGAACGTCCTCCTGTCCAAGTTGCTGGTGCTGCAGTCCCTCCCTTTCCAAGTGGTGGACTCAGCACCTTTCCGAGAAATGATGGCTTGTGCCGCGCCGCGGTGGAGAGTGCCAAGCCGTCATTTCTTCGCCAAAAAGGCAGTGCCAGCCCTGCATTCACATGTAGAAGAGATGGTGGGCCAGTCTTTGAGCATGTCGGTCTCTGCCAAAGTGCACGGCAGCGCCGACGTGTGGAGCTGTAACTACGGTCAGGGACAGTACATGTCATTTACGGCCCACTGGGTGAACGTGGTGCCGTCACAGCCGCACCAGCAACTTGGACAGGTCACGCCGCTTTTGCCTCCACGTTTGCACGTCCTTGGTCCACAAAAGATGTCCGCCTCTACCACCTCTTCTTCCGCCGTGTCCTCAGCCGCCACCCCCGTGCCAAGTCCCATTACCCGACCGGCATATCACATGTGCAGGGCGCAACGGTGTCACGCTGTTCTGCACCTGGTATGCCTTGGCGAACGTAGTCACACAGGGGAGGAACTTCTGAGTGTAATGAACAGAGAAATCGACAGATGGCTGTCTCCGCGCAAACTGAAAATCGGAACCATGTTGACCGACAACGGAAAGAACATGGTGTCTGCTCTGCGTCAAGGAAGGTTGTGCCATGCGCCATGCATGGCTCACGTGTTCAATCTGGTTGTCAAGCGGTTCCTAAAATCCACCATCCCACTGCAAGACATCCTTAAAATGTCACGTAAACTTTGCATGCATTTCAGCCATTCCTACACCGCAAAGCACACCCTCATTGAGCTGCAGCGGCAGAACGGAATTCCACATCATCGCCTGATCTGCGACGTTGCAACAAGGTGGAATTCAACCCTACACATGTTAGACCGCCTTTACGAGCAGCGAAAGGCCATCACCGATTTCCTGATGTTACAAGCGGATAAAGGTACTCCCCTGTGTAACTTCGATGTCAGCCATTGGCAGCTCATGCGTGACACCTGCCGCTTGCTCAGGCCCTTTGAGGAGGCCACGCTATTCGTGAGTCGGCAGGACTATGGGATGAACGACGTCATTCCTCTGTTGCATGTCCTTGAACAAATGCTGTTAACAATGGCTGGTCAGGGTGCAGTAGACGTGGCGCACATATCTCAACGCCACATGACCCCTGTGGGGGCAGGACAGGAAGAAGAGGAGGAGGTAGAGGAGGACATTTGTGCTCAGGAATTATTGAGTGAAATGGGTGGTTTTTCCACTCAGCGGACAGGAGTGGAGGAGCAGGAGCATCTGGTAGAGGAGGAGGAGGAGGAGACAGAGGACCCAGACGCACCGTGGCAGTATGCTGTGGAGATGGAGGCAGGGAGTCCCTCGCATTCCTTGGCACAAATGGCCCATAGCATGCTCGGTTGCTTGCGTAGCGACAGCCGAATAATAACCATCAGACAGAGGGATGACTTTTGGCTGTCCACCTTGTTGGACCCTCGCTACCGTTCAAAAATGGTGGCCTTTTTCACACCTGCTGAGAGGGAGGCCAAAATAACGTACTATAAAAACCACCTATGTAGTCAGTTGGTCTCTGCCTTTGTGCGCCAACGTCCATCCTCAGACACTGTGGGCCCTGTGCGCTCGCGTTCCGCTGCCATGGCAGCAGGGGAGGGGTGGGGTGGTAGGAGCAGTGGCAGCTCCACCAGCAGCGGCTGCCTCAGTCTGCAGTCGATGATGAGTAGCTTTCTTCACCAGCGCAGTGAGGAAACTACTAACCAGCCGCAGCAGCAGCAGCATCAGGTGGACCTGGAGCAGGACCTCAAACAACAGGCTTGGGCCTACTTGGACAGCACCCTGCCAACCGAGGTAGACAATCCCCTTGACTACTGGGCAACGAAACTTGACCTTTGGCCCCAACTAGCTGAATTTGCCCTTGAAAGGCTGTCATGCCCGGCCAGTAGCGTGGCATCGGAGCGCGTGTTTAGTGCGGCAGGAGGTATTGTAACTCCGCGGAGGACACGACTGTCCACCCAAAGTGTGGAGAGACTCACGTTTGTGAAAATGAATCAGGCGTGGATTAGTCTGGATTTCAAACCACCAGTTCTTGACACAACTGACTAAATCCGCCATGAATCATGCCTCAAACATGTGCCACTTTCAGGTCTCCTCACACACTGCTGGTGTGTTCCATTTTTTGTCATAGGGTGCTGGCAGATTACGGGCCTCCCATAGCTGCTGCCAGGCCCCTAATCTGCCTTAGGCCCCTATATACCGCCTCCTCATGCTGCTGCCAAGTCCAGAGTCTGTCATGGGTCCCTGTACGGCCTCCCATTGCTGCTGTCTCCATCGCCACACTCTGCCATGTGCCACTTTCAGGTCTCCTCACACTGCTGGTGTGTTGAATTTTTTGACATAGGGTGCTGGCAGATTACGGGCCTCCTATAGCTGCTGCCAGGCCCCTAATCTGCCATAGGCCCCTATATACCGCCTCCTCATGCTGCTGCCAAGTCCAGAGTCTCTCATGGGTCCCTGTACGGCCTCCCATTGCTGCTGTCTCCATCGCCACACTCTGCCATGTGCCACTTTCAGGTCTCCTCACACTGCTGGTGTGTTGAATTTTTTGACATAGGGTGCTGGCAGATTACGGGCCTCCTATAGCTGCTGCCAGGCCCTTAATCTGCCATAGGCCCCTATATACCGCCTCCTCATGCTGCTGCCAGGTCCAGAGTCTCTCATGGGTCCCTGTACGGCCTCCCATTGCTGCTGTCTCCATCGCCACACTCTGCCATGTGCCACTTTCAGGTCTCCTCACACTGCTGGTGTGTTGAATTTTTTGACATAGGGTGCTGGCAGATTACGGGCCTCCTATAGCTGCTGCCAGGCCCCTAATCTGCCATGGGCCCCTGTACCGCCTCCTCATGCTGCTGCCAGGTCCACAGTGTCTCATGCCATGTGCCACTTTCAGGTCTCCTCACACTGCTGGTGTGTTGAATTTTTTGACATAGGGTGCTGGCAGATTACGGGCCTCCCATAGCTGCTGCCAGGCCCCTAATCTGCCATGGGCCCCTATACCGCCTCCTCATGCTGCTGCCAATTCCAGAGTCTCTCATGGGTCCCTGTACGGCCTCCCATTGCTGCTGTCTCCATCGCCACACTCTGCCATGTGCCACTTTCAGGTCTCCTCACACTGCTGGTGTATTGAATTTTTTGACATAGGGTGCTGGCAGATTACGGGCCTCCTATAGCTGCTGCCAGGCCCCTAATCTGCCATAGGCCCCTATATACTGCCTCCTCATGCTGCTGCCAAGTCCAGAGTCTGTCATGGGTCCCTGTACGGCCTCCCATTGCTGCTGTCTCCATCGCCACACTCTGCCATGTGCCACTTTCAGGTCTCCTCACACACTGCTGGTGTGTTCAATTTTTTGACATAGGGTGCTGGCAGATTACGGGCCTCCCATAGCTGCTGCCAGGCCCCTAATCTGCCATAGGCCCCTATATACCGCCTCCTCATGCTGCTGCCAAGTCCAGAGTCTGTCATGGGTCCCTGTACGGCCTCCCATTGCTGCTGTCTCCATCGCCACACTCTGCCATGTGCCACTTTCAGGTCTCCTCACACTGCTGGTGTGTTGAATTTTTTGACATAGGGTGCTGGCAGATTACGGGCCTCCTATAGCTGCTGCCAGGCCCCTAATCTGCCATAGGCCCCTATATACCGCCTCCTCATGCTGCTGCCAAGTCCAGAGTCTGTCATGGGTCCCTGTACGGCCTCCCATTGCTGCTGTCTCCATCGCCACACTCTGCCATGTGCCACTTTCAGGTCTCTTCACACTGCTGGTGTGTTGAATTTTTTGACATAGGGTGCTGGCAGATTACGGGCCTCCTATAGCTGCTGCCAGGCCCCTAATCTACCATAGGCCCCTATATACCGCCTCCTCATGCTGCTGCCAGGTCCAGAGTCTCTCATGGGTCCCTGTACGGCCTCCCATTGCTGCTGTCTCCATCGCCACACTCTGCCATGTGCCACTTTCAGGTCTCCTCACACACTGCTGGTGTGTTGAATTTTTTGACATAGGGTGCTGGCAGATTACGTGCCTCCCATTGCTGCTGCCAGGCCCGTAATCTGCCATTGGCCCCCGTACCGACTCCTCATGCTGTGACGTTGCAACAAGGTGGAATTCAACCCTACATATGTTAGACCGCCTTTACGAACAGCAAAAGGCCATCACAGATTTCCTGATGTTAAAAGCGGATAAAGGTACTCCCTGTGTAACTTAGATGTCAGCCATTGGCAGCTCATGCGTGACACCTGCGCTTGCTCAGGCCCTTTGAGGAGGCCACGCTATTCGTGAGTCGGCAGGACTATGGGATGAACGACGTCATTCCTCTGTTGCACGTCCTGGAACAAATGCTGTTAACAATGGCTGGTCAGGGTGCGGTAGACGTGGCGCACAGATCTCAACGCCACATGACCCCTGTGGGGGCAGGACAGGAAGAAGAGGAGGAGGTAGAGGAGGACATTGGTGCTCAGGAATTATTGAGTGAAATGGGTGGTTTTTCCACTCAGCGGACAGGAGTGGAGGAGCAGGAGCATCTGGTAGAGGAGGAGGAAGAGGAGACAGAGGACCCAGACGCACCGTGGCAGTATGCTGTGGAGATGGAGGCAGGGAGTCCCTCGCATTCCTTGGCACAAATGGCCCATAGCATGCTCGCTTGCTTGCGTAGCGACAGCCGAATAATAACCATCAGACAGAGGGATGACTTTTGGCTGTCCACCTTGTTGGACCCTCGCTACCGTTCAAAAATGGTGGCCTTTTTCACACCTGCTGAGAGGGAGGCCAAAATAACGTACTATAAAAACCACCTATGTAGTCAGCTGGTCTCTGCCTGTCTGCGCCAACGTCCATCCTCAGACACTGTGGGCCCTGTGCGCTCGCGTTCCACTGCCATGGCAGCAGGGGAGGGGTGGGGTGGTAGGAGCAGTGGCAGCTCCACCAGCAGCGGCTGCCTCAGTCTGCAGTCGATGATGAGTAGCTTTCTTCACCAGCGCAGTGAGGAAACTACTAACCAGCCGCAGCAGCAGCAGCAGCAGCATCAGGTGGACCTGGAGCAGGACCTGAAACAACAGGCTTGGGCCTACTTGGACAGCAACCTGCCAACCGAGGTAGACAATCCCCTTGACTACTGGGCAACGAAACTTGACCTTTGGCCCCAACTAGCTGAATTTGCCCTTGAAAGGCTGTCATGCCCGGCCAGTA
This sequence comes from Staurois parvus, assembly GCF_062004578.1. Classification (NCBI taxonomy): domain Eukaryota; kingdom Metazoa; phylum Chordata; class Amphibia; order Anura; family Ranidae; genus Staurois; species Staurois parvus. The sequence goes on along the minus strand of NW_028318045.1, from coordinate 10,063,241 downwards.
GCGTGGCATCGGAGCGCGTGTTTAGTGCGGCAGGAGGTATTGCAACTCCGCGGAGGACACGACTGTCCACCCAAAGTGTGGAGAGACTCACGTTTGTGAAAATGAATCAGGCGTGGATTAGTCTGGATTTCAAACCACCAGTTCCTGACACAACTGACTAAATCCGCCATGAATCATGCCCCAAACATGTGCCACTTTCAGGTCTCCTCACACTGCTGGTGTGTTCCATTTTTTGTCATAGGGTGCTGGCAGATTACGGGCCTCCCATAGCTGCTGCCAGGCCCCTAATCTGCCATGGGCCCCTATACCGCCTCCTCATGCTGCTGCCAAGTCCAGAGTCTCTCATGGGTCCCTGTACGGCCTCCCATTGCTGCTGTCTCCATCGCCACACTCTGCCATGTGCCACTTTCAGGTCTCCTCACACTGCTGGTGTGTTCCATTTTTTGTCATAGGGTGCTGGCAGATTACGGGCCTCCCATAGCTGCTGCCAGGCCCCTAATCTGCCATGGGCCCCTATACCGCCTCTTCATGCTGCTGCCAGGTCCAGAGTCTCTCATGGGTCCCTGTACGGCCTCCCATTGCTGCTGTCTCCATCGCCACACTCTGCCATGTGCCACTTTCAGGTCTCCTCACACTGCTGGTGGGTTCCATTTTTTGTCATAGGGTGCTGGCAGATTACGGGCCTCCCATAGCTGCTGCCAGGCCCCTAATCTGCCATGGGCCCCCGTACCGACTCCTCATGCTGCTGCCAGGCCCGTAATCTGTCATGGGCCCCTGTTGTCGCTTGTTGGCATATTCCGCTCGTTCAGATGCTCCTTCTCCTGCTACTCCTCTTCACGGATTCCGTCAGCAGTCTTTCTTGGAATCCGTTTCCAAGAGACAACAGTTTGCGAGCACGCACCCGACGGTGCAGAAGCTGAACGTCCTCCTGTCCAAGTTGCTGCTGCCAGGCTCGTAATCTGTCATGCGCCCCTGTACCGCCTCCTCATGCTGCTGCCAGGTCCAGAGTGTGTCATGGGCCCCCGTACCGACTCCTCATGCTGCTGCCAGGCCCGTAATCTGTCATGGGCCCCTGTACCGCCTCCCCATGCTGCTGCCAGGTCCAGAGTGTGTCATGGGTCCCTGTACGGCCTCCCATTGCTGCTGCCAGGCCCGTAATCTGCCATGGGCCCCCGTACCGACTCCTCATGCTGCTGCCAGGCCCGTAATCTGTCATGGGCCCCTGTACCGCCTCCTCATGCTGCTGCCAGGTCCAGAGTGTGTCATGGGTCCCTGTACGGCCTCCCATTGCTGCTGTCTCTATCGCCACACTCTGCCATGTGCCACTTTCAGGTCTCCTCACACTGCTGGTGGTTTCCATTTTTGTCATAGGGTGCTGTATGGCCTCCCATTGCTGCTGCCTCCACCGCCACACTGTGGCTCCACACTCTGGTTTTGGCCCCGTGACTGGCCAAATGAGTGAAGTGTGCGGTGATTCTAAGATCGACGGCACTCATCTGCATGTCATACTGACTGACAGTATTATTTCTCTTCCCCAGCAGACTCCAAGGGCATTTAAATTAAAGGTACAGTGTTCTGCACTAATATTAAGTCTCTCTGAAGCCTAGAAACACCCTTTTTTAAGTTAAATTCACAGCGAATATATTCGACTCGAATCAAAATTTTTCCACGAATTCGCCGAATCAGTCGAATCGAATTTTTGAATACTTTGCTCATCTCTAGTGACCAGAATTGGAAGGCATACTTAAGATACGATGGAACCAGTTTTGTGAAGGGATAGAATTATGGTCTTATCTCCTGAGTAAATCCCCTTTTTAATGCATGCTAATATTCTGTTGGCTTTGCGTGCTGCAGTTTGGCATTGCATGCCATTGCTGAGCCTGTGATCTACTAAGACTCCCAGATCTTTTTCCATCTTGGAATCCCCCAATGGCTCTCTTCCTAGCGAGTAAATTGCATTCATATTTTTTGACCCCCATGTGCAATACTTTACATTTTTCAACGTTAAATCTCATTTGCCATGTAGTTGCCCAGTCATTTATTTTATTTAGGTTTATATATCCTGCTGTGAAGTTATTATTATTACAGGTACTTATATAACGCTGTCAATTTACACAGCGCTTTACATATAAATGTAACACCCTCCTGGTCAGGTGCTAGGATTTGTATAGTTAGGATAAGTATAGCTGTATTTGTCTGCTTAACAGAAAGACTGTAAGGAAAATCGAATTGGGCTCCCTGCTTAACAGAGTGCTGTGATGGATTGGTCAGGTCTGCTCACGATGCTCTGTTGCTGCTGAGTTTGCCTTGAGTTCTGCCTGCCTTCAGGAAGTTATGAGAGCTTTCCAGAAACTTGGAGGGAACTAGGCAAATGAACAGCATGAATATGAATACAGCCCTGGCCAATTGCAGGGGAGGGTGGCCCCACTGCATGCTTGGAGTGGTATTTATGTTCTGTGAGCGTATGGGTTCAGCATCTTTCCAAGAAGAGGATTGAACCAAGCCAGGCTGGAGGCAGGCTTGCCTCTCCTGGCGCTCACTGCCATGTGGCCTCAGTTGGACAACCTGATGGCCTGAAGTTAGGAAGAGTGACCCTGGTTCTACAGTAAGCTGACTGAGGGGAACTGTCTGCCAAAGATCTGTCTGTTATCACTGGAGAGAGAGTCGCTTGGATGATTGGAAGTAGCTTGCCATTCTGTCCTTGGGCTTGTGAGTACAGACATTGAGAGATCTTAGGGATTCTGTGTGCTTGCTGCCCCTCTGGTGCTTGATAGTCAGCTTGAGTCTGAGAAAAAGGGAACACAGGATAGAGTTCTGAAGAGCTTGTCCAGCTCTTGCTACTGCAAAGGGCTTTGCTCAGTGCTATCATTTTGGACTGCCACAAACTGCCGTAACAGGCCTGTACTTCAGTAACTCAGCCCTGCAACTACTACTACTGCTAAAGGCACTATGTTCACTCCTAAACTACTTGTCATTACACTTTAAAGAAAAGTCTGCTATCTGCTTTCAGTCAGGACTTCAACAATGCTCAACTAAGAGATCAGCTAGATGTCCTCAGTGTGAATAGTTCTAATTTTGGAGTATTCTTCTAAATTCCTTATCCCTATCCCCAGTTCTACAATAAAACTTTAAACACAAACATCCTCTAGACTGGTCATTGAAGACAACGAGTGGAAGTGTGTGTTCCTGGCTGTGAAAAATACCTTGCGCCTGGCTGCAGGGTGAAGAAAGGGGGAAACCTGGGCAAAAATACAAGTGGCCCCTCTGAGGGTGAGCGCTACATATATATTGTACCTTCACATCAGTCACTAACCTTCAAGGAGCATACAATCTAAGGTCTCTAACTCACCTTCATATATACACATAATAGGGCCAATTTAGACAGGAGCCAATTAACCTACCAGCATGTCTTTGGAGAGTGGGAGGAAACCTGAGGACATGGAGGAAACCCATGCAGGGACAGGGAGAACATGCAAACTCCAGGCATGTGGTGCCATGGTTGGGATTCGAACCAATGACCCTAGTGCTACCAGGCAGAAGTGCTAACCATTAATGATATTGAGGTCTTCTTGTAAGGTTTCTATATCCTTCTGCGAAGATATTACCCTGCCTAACCTTTTATAGTCAGCAAACAGAGATTTAGTTATTTATACCAACCTCTATGTCACTTTTGAATAAATGTAACAGAATTGGTCCCAGAACAGAGCCTTGGGGTACCCTACTTATTGTTAGTATTAACTTACACTTACACTTCATTGTTAGGATTTACTTACACTTTAAAGAAGAACTTCATTCCACTTCAGGATTAGTTTTGCTTTTGACCACCTTTTATCTTTTTCACTGGTTATGCTTAAATAACATACTTACGCACCAAGCAAATCCAGCGCTGATCCTCCATTCTGCATAATGGGTCCTGCACTGCCATTTGCCTTTATGACCTCATCAGAAGCCAGCTGTCTCTTCTGAGTTCATGAAGTCAGCCCTGGATGATGTGCCACCAGATCCATCCTCCTCCAGCTGCAGTCTGTAATCTCAGCAGGCTGCTGGAATGAGGAACACGTCATTCTCATCTAAACACGAATGGAAGTGGGGCAGGCCATAGCAAAAAAAAATAACGGCATTTAGATTGCAGTGCATACTGTTGAAAAGATAGAAAGTGCTATTTTGGGGAGACAGTCCACTTTAGGACTATTTCAAGAGAAGAAATTATTTTATAGGTACAATGACCTTTCGAGAAGCAAAGATGGTGGACTTAAAAATGGCCAGGAAAATGGGCATTGTGTTTCTTAGAATAAAATGACCATTGTCAGCCATAATACAGGTGTGAATCATTCTGTATAAATCCATTATGCATATTACTAGAACACCAGATCATTTAGTGAGCAACGCAATTATACATAGAAATTCATCTTCGTTCAGCTTTCACAAGAGAAGTACCCCATCTGACCTCTTATTATCTATGTGAGGTAAAACACTTTCAGCGCTGTTTCAAGGCGTGCTGCTGGTTTATTGTAATGAAAAAATGAACCATTTGTTTACTTGTGCTTCTTTATCATTGTTGCTATTTTTTTGGAGTCGTGATAATTTTTTTTTTCTACTGGAATTTAATAACTACATTTAAAGAGAACCCGTCATAATTGGACTTATGCAAGAATCAGAGCAATTGTCTGTTTATAAAGCAATGAATGTGATTTTCCATAAATATACAATGGTGGAGAAACAATAACTGTCATTAAAATACACAGACCTGGAAGATTTGCCATCTTTATAAGCCCAGTTTTAAGCTGGGCATACACTAGGAGAATTTCCTTCTGCATTTTGGTTGTAAGACCGTTTGTTAATTTTTCTAATCATTAGAGGAGTCGAAGTGATGTTTGTTTTTGATTGCAGTGATGAGAAAATTCGAAGGAGTAGGATGGAAAATTTTTCTCGAATGTATGAATTTTTAGCAGTGTATGTGGTTTTCGTTCAGTAAAGTCCATTCATTTCAATATCAAATGTTAAAAGCAAACCAAATCTTGAACTACTTTCAAATGACATTTCAATGTCCTGAGAATGTTCGTGCAAGTTTTCCAAAGAATTTTTCTACGAATTTTCGTTTGCAATTCTACTAGTCTGTTCCCAGCTTTAAGTGGAACTAAAGGTCCATTCTTTTGCCAAGAAAAAATCTTTGACCCATGCTCCTAACAATTTTACTGTTTCTATGTACACATTTTGCAGTGTAGATCTCATTTAATTCTTTGTATGCCTAATTGGATTGTGTGCCAGTGCAGCACTACTCATCTAACGCATGTTAGTGGATTCTGGATTCTGGTGCAATGCACGTCACAGTCCTGAGGCTGTGTGCAACCCATTTTGTGTTCCTCTGAATGTGTTATGTTCTATTGGAGATGTGCTTGCAGATCAAGTGCAGACTTTTTGTATTTTAATGTGTTTGAGCTGAGCTACATCTGATTGTAAAATCTTGCCCTTGACAGCAATGCCATTGTGCACAAGCCCCATATGTGATTTTACTGATTGGGGTTGAAGTTAAATCGGCTGTTCACATTGCAAGGTAAGCTGAACTTTGAAAGACATTTTTAGTGAATAGAGTGAAGCTCTGCAGACTTCCATCATCCAAACATGTGCAAGCAAAAATGCTGTTTTTTGTTTGTTTGTTTCTTTGGTTGGTTGGTTGATTGTTTTTTCCTTTCATGAGATTGGGTATTCTTTTCAAAGTAAAAGTTCACCACATTCACTAAGCTCTGGGGCATATTCCATTGCAAAGTGCAACAACCCTAAATAAGTGTTGGCAAACAAATAAGTGTTTGAACTACTGATTTGGTACCAACAAAATTCCCCTATTTTAAATGTCAAGTTTGTGTGAGAAAGCAACTTGCACTAAGACTGTCCCATGAGAATGATCCATAGCCCTTGGTAAGCTAGAAATTAAAGCATAACTAAAGGCAAAACTTTTTTTTTTTGTTTTGTACAGAGTGAAGATGCATTAGAACTCCTGTCAGTTTTTATTGCTGTCTGTATCCCTGTTATGGAGGTTCACCCTCTCTATTTGTTCTATTTACCATTAATATTGAAAGTGAAAGTAAAAGAAAATTCCAAATTTTGGGTTGTCCCCAGAAAATTAATAGAGGGGAAATCTTCCAATGGGGCACTAGTTCTTGTGACCTGGGGGTCCCCAAGGGATTCCTTTAATTTGCAGGGATTTCCTCTCGCTTCCCATTTTAGCTATGGGACAGGAAGTGAATGGAGATGTCCCCAATGGGACATAGATGGCAAAAAATAAACAGAGGGGTTATGACCCTTCCTTTCTCTATCCAAAATGAAAAAAAGTTTTGCCTAGAGTTCTACTTTAATGCCAAAGCATTTAAACAAGGTCTCTTTGTCGAAAGGGAAGAATCAGGCAATGTGACCGTTCCCATTAGTGAAGAAGCCAAGATATTTGATCCAGATATCTCTGTTGAAAAGAACAATCAAAACAGATTGTGTTAGTTAAGTGCTGGGCCATATTCTTGGGAAGAGGTGGAGGTTGCAATTCTAAATCAACAGAAAGTTTCCTGTTACCTGAGATGTCCTCAAGGGACCTCAGACTGGGTTGCTAAATACAGAAGGGATTAGAGTGCAATAGCACTAGATAAAGTCCAGTCATTTTTTTTTCACTCTACGTGAAAAGAATCCAACACATTTTGGGTGCTAAAAACCTCCCCCTTCATCAGGGCTAATAATAAAAAATCTGATAAAAATTAACAAAATAGCGTAGATATAAAGAATATTGTAAAAATATATAATGCCTAAACGATACAGTATCCCATAAAATGTGCTAATAATTCATATCAGATGGATAACAAAGAATATAGACAAAGAACATCTTATCACTGATTTCCACATAAAGTATCACATATTATTGTATGATTGTATATTTCATTATTTGTAATGATCTCTTACCATACAATAATATGAGCAAAATTGAATATGGTAAGATTGAACTTCATCCTCCTATACCTTGTGATTAGCACATTTTATGGTATATCTGTTATATTTGGTTATGGTCACCTGTTACACTATTTTGTTGTTATATCCTTTAGACTAGGGATCTCCAATCTTTCTAAACAAAGGAATGATTTACTGTACTTCAGATTTAAGTGGGCTGGACTGTGGCTAATGAGAGTAGAAAACGCCCTAGCATCAGTGGGAGTACACAATATTTCAGGCTCAGTGATCAGTGACACAAAAAATAATTACATACTGCCTCTGGTCAGTAGGATAAAAAATAGTGAATGAGGAAAGAACAAACAGAGGGCGCACAGGCCTAGTGCATTACCATAAAAAATGTTTAATAGGAAATAAAATAGGTGTTGTACTCACAAACGACAATAAAGTCAAGGCACGTCATAAAATAACAGCTTAGTCAATACCACGCTGAGTAACAGTCCGCAACAGTCCGCTGGCTCTGAGGAAGAGGCAAGTCCTCGAAACGCATCAGCCTACTAGATGTCTACACTCCCCATTGCGGACTGTTACTCAGCGCGGTGTTGACTAAGCTGTTCTTTTATGACGTGCTTTGACTTTATTGTCATTTGTGAGTACAACACCTACTTTATTTCTTATTAAACATTTTTTCTGGTAATGCACTAGGCCTGTGCGCCCTCTGTTTGTTCTTTCCTCATTCAGTATATTTGGATTTCCCTGGTCTATTTGAGGACAGCAAGGTGTGCATGTTCCAGGACATTCTTAATGTGGTTGTAGCCTGCATCGCGTCCATTCCCAAGCGCAGGAGCATTTGTGTTTGCTGGATAAAAAATAGTGCCCCATTACTGATATCAGCGGGAAGAATAGTGCTCCTTTGTTGGTATCAGTGGAAAGAATAATGCCACATTGTTGGCGTTATAGTGCCCCATGCCATGTCAGTAGATTGAGAAATAGTCCCCCTTTGTTGGTATCAGTGGGTTTCCCCATTTTTGGTGTCATTGGGAGAAATCATGCCTCCTTGTTGGTGGCAGTGGGAGGAATGCTGCCCCAATGTTGATATCAGTGGGAGGAATGGTGCTCTGTCTGTGGTCAGTAGGACTGAGGAATAGTGCCCCTTTGTTGGTATCCGTAGAGTGCCCTATTGTTGGTGTCCATGGGGGAATTAGTGCCTCTTCTTTGGTGTCAGTGAGAGAAATGGTGCCCTGTTGTTAGAATCAGTAGGAGGGATACTGCCTTACTGTTAAGTGTCAGCAAAAGGAATGGCGTCTCATTGTTGGTGTCAGTGGGAGGAATAGTGCTCCAAGGGCTGAGTAAGGGCAAGCAAAGGGACACATCTTGTCCGCAGGCCACAGTATGGAGACCACTGTTTTTTACACACACTTATCTAATTATTTCATATTCAATTTTTTAATTTCCAATTTTTTATTAAAATTTTGACGATGTGAGAAAAATACAAAATTATAACACATCATTGACTAGTCTCAAAGTCGAACAAGTGCTTCATAACAGAGATTAGTACAAAAACAGTAACAATCCCTGAGTTCTGCATAGGGCACTGTGATTGAGGGCCATCAGAACGTGGGTCATTACATATGGGATTTTAGTTTTTTAAATCTCAGCCCCGATGGAGGCATTTTGAGCCCCAGGATTACATTGACTTATTTTCGTGTACAATAAAAAAAATTGACTGAACTTTAACTAGTGCTGTGGCACTCTCATCCTTTCTAGATTCATGAAAGGAAAAATCGGGTAATCAGATCATCTACTTCAGCAGAGCTCACTTGAATCCAATGCCTCGGGTCATTTGACCAGCTGACATGGGATTTTGAAGGTAGTTGGGTACAGGGGCGGACTGACAACTCATGGGGCCATAGAGGATCATGGGACCCCTGTGTCCTTGCCCACACTCAAAAAAACCTATAAAAAGGTACCAGGGGCATCTCATGGGGCCCCCTACTGACCTCGGGCCCTCGGGCAGTGCCCGAGTGCTTGAATGGTCAGTCCGCCCCTGGTTGGGTAGATATGAGGGAGAGGACTTTTTTGCACTTACATTATTTCACTGGGTCACAGCTTAAAAACCCAAACTTATCCCTGATGTGTATAAGTTTTTTAAGACAGGCCATGGACGGGAGCTCAAACGAGTTTCTGCATATGAATGGATGTTCGGGTTGCCTGCATATATATGTCACAGCCTTAGGGTGGAGAAAATCTTTCAAATCAGCCAGAGATATGAAGGTAGGACAAGATATTTGCCCAAACTCGTCCACACTACTACTTTTCAGATATGTGGGGCTCCGGTTGAAATTTCCACGAACCATTTTTACAGCTGCGGTCACAATGTGTTCTGCGTTGTCTGCCAAAAAAAGTAATCAAAGGGGTTTTTTTAACATTGCTTTTTGTCTCCAGTAAGACTATGCAGAAATCAAAACTTTAATATCCTGTTTTTGTTTGTTTCATCTAGTTGTGACTGGTACCCAGTGTGGGATCCTTTACAAAGAAAGAAAAGGCACAAAACAAGCGTTATCAATCACATTAAAATCATGTGATATCATGTGACTTTGTTTCCTTTTCTCATTGCTTTTATGAACACGTTTCAAGTCCAACTCCAGGAAATCTGAAAATTCTCCCTTGCAATGGGGCTGCACCCACACTACAGGGTTTAACTGCTCATTTGGATGTAGAGGAGAAAAAATTGCTTTCACTTACACAATCCTCAGCTCCTCAACTGACAGCACCCCCATCTTCCACCAGACTATTCCTTGATGTCCTCATGTCTGGTGTAGGGCTGTGGATCCTGCATTGGTCTTGATGACATCAGGATCTTAGACCACTGAAAAATGGGGGAGAAGATGCTACAGGGACTGGTCTAGCAGCGTAAAGAGGGAGAAAACCGGGTAAGTAATTTTATTTTTACATGCCCCCTAGACTAAACAAGCAGTTAACCCATATGGTGAAGCACAGCCCACTGCAAGGGGGAATTTTCAATTTTCCTGGAGGGAATGGGATTTTAAAATTTCCTGGAGGTCAGGTTTAAACTAGATCTAAATCCAAACACTAAAATTTCATACACACTTTAATACGTAATTAAGTGCAGAGTTTCTATTTATAATTTCATTACTATAATATAATACATGGTAATCCTGCCACGAAGATCCCTATTCAGGCACTTCCTGTTATAGGGTGACAACGTTCTATTCTTGACTCTTAGATGTGTTTTTGCATTGTCCACTTGGGCCATTGTGTAAGGGTCATCATGGAAACACTGAATGCATGAAGAAGGACCCCCTCAGGACTAGATTGCTGCTCACCACTGTTTAGCGCAGTGATCCTGCTCGACAGCCCAGCATCACCCAGCACCGCGGGGCAACCCTCAATGTTCCAGGGACAGCAGTATCATCCAGGAATTGGGTCGGCCGCTGCTAGTCACCTTGAAAGTATCGCTACCCACTGTCAGGAGGTGATCCAGTGAAACTCTACTCTGCAAGAAGCCTGAACCCCCACTGTGGATTTCGGTGAGTGGGTGCAAGCCCAACATCCTCCTCAACACAGTATAGATACTGAATGCAGACACCACTTCACTGCTTATATATCAGAAGATACCTGTTTGGAGCTATCAAAGCTAACCTATCTGCCCTTTACAGAATACAATCTACTGGTTCCTGCCAAGTGAATGATATTAATTCAAGCCTGTTCAAACCTGCATTCAAAACAAGGGCCCCACCATTTGCTAGCTGAAGACACCAGAACTTTACACCTCAGGAACTTTAACAATATAGCACTCTGCTATCCTATTGCATTTAAAGGGACACCTTTCTTTCATGGCCTGTTTGGTAGATCTATTCAGATCCTTTAAAAGGGTGGGATTACTGTATCTGTGTAATCCAATTTGTTTATCTCTTAGCAGTGTCTTTTCTCTCCCTCTCAGCACCCATGCTGTTAATAAGCCTAAATAGACATTTATAATTTACAGTCTATTCTTCCATTTACAGTTGCTGAATATTGATGGTTATTATCTCTAGTGGACTGAAAATCTGCATTAAGGTTCAGGAGTGTGCTAAAGGTTCAAAAATGTGCTAAAAATGCATGCAACCAATGCACATTACCTAGCATGTTTAAAAACAACAATTCTCATGAATGGCAATCAATTTAACATTAATCACAGCAGCACTCCACACTTTAAAAGTTCATAGTCTTCCACCAATTGGTGATGAAAAGCGCAACAAATCCCAACCAGTCAGTGAGACGTTTTCCTCTGGGTCAAACAGCTCACAGCTTCACTCCTCCACCTTTAATCAGAGTAGCAGATCAATCACCCTTTGTGCTTAGTAAACCACATCCCCTCAGGATACAACAGTCAAGCAAGCAAATGCCTGTCAAATTACTGATAGGCAAACAGCACTTTTATTCGATCATCCATTTAGGTGGATCCATTCAAAATCTTCCTTCCCCACAGCGCTACTTTAAAACTCTAAAAGAAACATAAAAAGAATAATCGCTTATCACAATCCCAATTCGTTAGACATCAGACTTCCGCCATCATAGTAATGTGTGCGGTAATGCATGTCGATCCACGGACTGACGTTACTTCCATCACGCCATTTAGCCACGTCCCTAAAGTTTTGTCCTTATGACAGGAAATCCCCCAGTCCTCGTGATCTGTGGTCCCTTGCTGGCGCTCCTGGCTCCGCTCCTTCTCTTCTTCGTGCGACCCCATAGGAATATGTGTCCTATGGGTGGATTGATGTGAGCTTAGACACACACAGAGCAGCTCAGCCTCACTGCTTCCTCATCATAAGATTTGACTGACAGCAGTGGGAGCCAATAGCTTCCAATACCTCAGCAATCCCTTTCAGAATGGGGAAAGAGGAGAGAGCTGCTACAGACAGGCACTGAGTGAGGACTCAGTATAAGGGGGGCTGCCAGTGCAATACTGCTACTGGAAAACTATTTTTACTTCAATGCAGAGAATCATTAAGGTAAAAAATGTTTAGGCTTTAGAACCACTTTATTTGTTAGTCATCGCCATCTAAATCTGCTAGTCTAACCCTACCCTCTCCCCAGACTAACGATGTTGCTGGCCAAAAGGGCCTTCATTGCTCCATCCAGAGTGGAAACGCCCCAAAACAGGAATTGCATTACGGGCAGGATTACCAGGTGAGAATAGAAGAAAAGGGCCTGAAAGATAATACAGCTGTAGCACTCCTCCCTTAGGGGTTGCTAATTATTTGTGTCCCCCTATAGTCCTGCTCAACCAGTCAATCTGAACTCTCTCAACAAACAAGTCAGAAATCAGTCCTTGAGCTGTTGTTTTGTATTTTGAGGGAATTTAACTGGGATAGAGTAAGGGCTGTATAGGATGCCCAAGGGAACCGATTACTGAGGACAAAATTCCTGGAACTGTTCACAAGCTTCTTCTTCTTCTTCTTCTTCTTCTGCAACACAGTCTCTGTTGTAGTGCTAACCATGAGTTCCTTTTTGTACCACCCCAGACCCTAGATGAACTCCTCTTCATCCAACAATCTGAGGACTTTTCCTGAGCAGGGGATCTTGCTCCTGTCCCTTTAAATGAAGTGAACAGTCACTAGTAGGGGGCTAATCTGATTTTCCACCAGAGTGTTCCTTCCCCTATCCACCCAGGGGGTGCAGGTGTACTCACTCAGATCCTCTCCTGTACTGCTTGTGGGTTGGCTGCTGCTATCAACTGGGCTGCTTCTTCCCTGCCATACAGGTGGGCCTCGCTCAGGGGGCCAGTGAACTCCAAGTTTTTTGCCTTTCCAGCTCCAGGATCGCAGGCAGGCCCCATCCCACTAGACCTCCTGGCAGCCTTCCTCCTCCAGCCTCACATCTTCCTACTCCTTCTTCCACCTGACTCCTCACACTCCTGCTATTGAGCAGGCTCCTACACTTTAAGGGAGTCCCAGCCCCTTTCCAAGTCTTCTGTTGAATATTGGCTGTGGTCCCTCAAGACTGCAGCCAGCCACTCCTCAGATCCACCCACTCCCTCCAAGGTCCTCCTCAGAAAACCTCAGAGCAGGGGTAAATTCCAGAGGGGCTGGGCTGTAGAGTCTCTCAGCCCTGACCACAATTTGACCCCTCTGGTTATTACACCTGAGCTGCTAACCAGCTCCTTGCTAACCATTGGGATCTAGTTCCCCCTAGCTAAACTAGGAGGGTGCTACATAGTCACTACATTTAAGCATTGGTAAGCTGCAATGTATTATGTTTGTTTTGGGGCTTGATACAGCTTTAAGCAACAGAGTCAATTTAAGGCCATGGTTTTATGTCCAAACAGAAAAAGTGAACAAATTTATAGTCAGAATGATGAATAGTCAGAATGCAGCTAACCTGCTGAAATGACATTTGCTATAGAAACAGCAATCAAAACTTCATAGGGATTCTAAATGTTCTCCAGGCTTTCCAAAATGAAATAATCCATTTTGACTAGAGTTGTGCTTTAACCTCTCCTTATATTCTCTGTTGGGGTTTTTTTTTCTGGATATTTACTCACAAGGTACAGAAAAAAAGCAATCACATAACATGTCCTAATACTTTAAAACTGCAGAAGAGAAACTGGAGTGTAAGCTTTACCCAAACATGAACTAATGACAATAATTAAAACACATCTCCAGCCAAAACATTTGTTCACTTTGTGATAGAATGGTGAAAAGTTAGAACAATGGTGGTCAACTTACTGGACATAAGGGTCCTCAAGTGAGTCCTCCAACATCACCAAAGGGCCACACTTAATTATCAGTTAATGTAATGCTACAGAAAGCTGTCAGAGACTGTGGGCATGACACAAGAGATAGTCAGATACTAAGATAATTTCATAGGAGATGTTGGAATCTGAGGACATGCTTCAGAAAGGCTGTCATAGATTGGGAAACGCTACATGCAACTGCTATAGACTGATATTTCAACTGCTTTATAAATACTTGCCTGCACATTTGTGCTCTATACAGCCACCTTCAAGATTACTTCTGCTACATTTCTCAGAGGTCCTATTCACACCTGAGCATTTTGTTGCTTGAAACCTGTGGCTCCTTTCAAACTGGTAAGCTTTTGCTGCACTTTCCAAAAGTGCATGATGGTTATTCCCCATTAAATCCTATGTAACTGTTCACATTGCTGTACTGCATTTGCGCTGCATTTTGAAAGGTCCTGCATGCTTTGTCTTTGATGTGCTCTTCCAAAGTGCACCAAAAATGCACCTTCCATTGTAAGTCAATGATAATACTTCAAAAGCTCATCAAAAGGGCACTGCATCTTTGTTTTTGGTTCATTTTTTTTAAATACATGTCCATGTTTTACAAGTGCATGCTGGAAGTCAGAAAATCAGAAAGTGAAACACAAATGCACCTTCCATTGTAAGTCAATGAGAATGCATTAAACGCCCATCAAAAGCACATCACATTTTTGTTTTTGGTGCATTTTTTTTAAATTACATGTCCATATTTCACTGGGAGTCAGGAAACCAGAAAGCATACCAAAAATGCATTAAAAAGTATATTATATAGGCGATATGTATGTTTAAAAACTCCTACCACATGTTTGATCACACCAGTGTGATAATTATTTCTTTGTTATTTAATTGTGTCTTTTCACACCTGAGCTCAGTGTCACTTGAAGCTTGAAGCGCGAAAGAAGAGTTTCTTTTGAGCTATAAGCTGCAAGTTTCAATCATTTTTGCCCCCAATAGACCATAGCCTCCCTGGCGGTATTCCCGAGTGTAGCTCGGGGTAAAGTTTCAGTACCACAAGCGGTGACCCCCAGTTACACTCGGGCTTACCATGCGGCGCTGCTCCGGGATCCCTCGATCACTTACCTTGTCCTGCGTTCCTGCGATGTCCCTCCTGCAGTGTCCCCTGTAATGTCCTCTGGCGGATGCCAGCATCTGTCTTCTGGGTTCCGTCCCCTGCGATGTCGGGACGTATGGGGATGGAATGGCGGGAAATTTGAAAATGACAAAAAGTGACATTCACTAAATTCACTAAAATCACATAGTAAAACATTACTGTATCAAACCATTTCACATACATTTTGTCCCTAGTGCTTTGTCCTGTGCCCTGCCTGCATTTTTACTGTTCTTTCTGCCTGGAAACTGAGAAACATCCATGGCATCCAAAAAGCGTCCCTTTAGGTCAAAAGCGGTTTTAGACCAGCTAGAAAACAGCGATAGTAAATTAGAACTACTTGCAGAATTGAGTGATAATGATTCGTGGGGAAATTCGTCATCAGACACTGAAAACGATTTTGCGACTTTGCTCAGTGATGTGCGAACTTGGCGCTATATTTCAAATTTCAGTGTTTTTTGTTTGATTAAATTATTGAATTAAATTTATTATTATTATATTATTATTTTTTATGATTATTTATTAAATTATAATTTATGATTTCGTGTTTCAAATTTTATCATACCCGGGATGTTTACTAGACTCTTGTTCAGACAGATTTCAGTGAGTTATTCCTAAAAATTACAGGCCTACAATAAAAAAAATACATATTTCCATGCAAAAAACTTTACCGCTTTGAGCACAGAAATACTGACATAATCAGACCACTAGGGAGGTTAATGGGAGTGCTTGAAAAATGTGCAAACACTTGTGAAAAGAAACACACATATCGCACATTATGTATGATATTCTAACCCGATCTATCTCGCGTTTTTATTAAGAGTAGTTAATGCTCCTAATAACCTGAAATTCATTATTATTATTATATTATTATTATACAGGATATATATAATGCCAACAGTTTGCGCAGCACTTTACAACATGAGAGCGAATAATAAATGGCGTTTGACACTTGTTGTGCTGCCACTGGACCTACTGACAGTAGTTTGTATTATACTATTGAGTACATATTGTGCGTTTTTTTCTCTAGTGACTAACTTTCTATAGGCTAAAAATTATTTTAGAATATATTCAAGTATCAATCACCCACAAAAACATGCAAAAACTCCTGAGCAAATGTAAAAAAATACAAAGTGACCAAAAATGCTCTGCTCAAGTGTGAATTGAGCCTCAGGTGAAATATTGTAGGAAAATAAATAAGAACACAAAATAATTAAGATGTGTGAGTAAGTGTGACATCCTGGGAACCAAGTGTCAGAGGGAGATGTGTGGACCCTTTTTCAGGTTGGGCACTGGGGAGTTGGTACATATGTTTGTTTTTTCTTGCTGCAGAGTTTTCCTTCTATCTCAGTGACTCCCCATGTTTCAGTGTGTGTCTAGGTGTCTCAAGGACAGGAAATGAGAGAAAAATTCCCAATGGGAACAGAAACAGCAATGAAAACCGAACAAATATTCTAACCCTTACTCACTTTACCCAAAACTAAAAACAAAAATGTTGGCCAAAGTTAGATCCTAAAAGCTAAGCTCACCGAAAAATGGCAAAACCAAAAATGGCTGACATTATTCCTTCCCAATGAAAGTACAAGGGCCTGATGAATGCAATTACTCTGCTTGGCTTGAGGCTTGGTTAAAAAATAATGACCATAGTAAAGCCATAATCTCTTGCTGGAAGATACCCCACCCATTTCATGGATAATCAACAGCATCCAATAGACACTTTTAGCCCCCACCAAAGACTGAAATGTCAGTTTCAACCAAACTTTAATGTTTAGAATTCTATTTAAAACACGTAAAATAACGGGCGCCATTAATGATCTTTTATTTATCAAATGTTAATTTAGAGTGATGCCTCCATTTTTAACAATCTAATGATAAAGCACTATAACTCAAGGAGCAAGACGGTGAGATGTTCCTCTGTAAATCTACAGTGTTCCTGGAAAAAACGACGTGCTCTTGCGGTGCAAGGCTCATAGGGTACGCAGCGTCCACCCTTGTTCTGAGAAACAAGAAATCTTGGCTCTTGCCGTAGAGCAAAATATTATTGTGCTGGCTAAGGTCGTTGCAAAGACCAGTAAATTGGTTGGAAGGTTTGACGTGAAACCATACATAAGATAAGTACGTCCTGTCCTCTGATTATGCTTGTGAGACTGGTGCGCTCTGTACTGTCTGTTCTCCAGTGTTTTTCTGTTCCCGAGTCTGGTGCCAAAAATGCCAAAGTCTCTCTCACACTGGCATGGGCCTTACTTCCAGTGCCGTACTGGAAGAGTGCCAGGAATATATTAGAGATGTGTCAGTAGCTAGAAGATATTCTAATCAGATCTATCTCACATTTTTATTAAGAGCAATGAAAGCAGAGATGGACCAGACTGAAGATCAGGGGAGCGGGACAAAATTTGCTTACTGGAACTCTGCAGGACTGGAGCTTCTGAGGCTCCTATTGAATAGTAATGTGCAGGCACCTTGGGGCCCTGTTATGGTATAGCACAGATACTTTGGAACCTTTTTTGATCATCTCATGTTTACTAATGGAAATGTTCATACTTTGTTGAGCAAGAAGGATTCTAGGATGGAATGAAGAGCACTTCTGTTTCCTAAGCCTAATGCCCATATGAGTCAATGCATTTAAACAAAACATTTATTTTTATCTTAATTCTTGCACCAGGAATAAGATAATTTGATCTGAATGTCTTCCATTACTGCAGACACAGTCCTGGCTAGAGAGGGGAGGAAGATGGTGCAGATATGTTACATTTCAGTGATTTAAATTGCCATCGCAGGACTACAACTACTTGCATTCCAACCAGTAGAGTCATGTTGTGTGTTGTCTCTTGACGGTACCAAGATTATGCCATCGGCATTGCTCATTCATTGCTTCCCTCTGCCAAGATGTAATATGTTATGTGATGATGTCATGCCCCATAGAGCAGATAGGGAGTTAGGCCAGTGAGGTGGTAAGTATGAGGTGCTGGGTGTTGAGAGGACCAGAAGAAGAGAAGCCCCTATTATTCTTTGTGGAGTAATGAATATGTTTTATTACAAGGGGAAGGGTGGAAGATTTACTGCTACTTCTTCATCGTCAGCCTACACCCTAGAGGCAGGGAGGTGACCAGGCTGTATAGCTACAGCAAAGAGAGTCAGGTAACCAGCCCAGCTGTGCTATTTGGCAGAGCTGAATATGTCTTAGGAATGTCTGGATAGAAATTCATTGGCAGGTAAACTATTTTCTGTATATGTATTCTGAATGTGTAATTAGCTGTTTGCCTGGAGTTAATCTATAAACATATTTTATAATTCCGCTAATGTAAGTATCTAAATTTTTCAATATACCAGCCTTTTGTGGATTAGATTTTATACTAGGAGAAGAAGAGTCATTAGTGCCAATCAGACTTTGCTGTATGCACATGTGCTGACAAGGAACATGTTGACAAGAAGAGAGAGAGAAGTGATTACTGCAGCATTCTTGCTGCTGCTCCTTCACTGTCCAATCACAGGCTGGAGGCAAGGAGGTGATTGTTTAACTGCAGTAGAGAAAAGAAAGGTAATTAACCTAGTTTTACTGTCCAGTATAGCTGTTTAAATCTCAGGACTGGCTGAATAGAATTACAAATCCTTTGGCAGGTAAACCAGCTCCCATATATGTATTCAGCCACTTACTGTAGCTGTTTGACTGGAGTTTAGCTTTAAAGAGAGCCATGCCTGACTTGCTTTTGAAAGTTCATGCGTCAGTGCTATCAACTTCCTTTTTTTATTAACCTCTTCCCACCTGCCCATTCTGAGCAGTGATCTTGTGACCATTGTCACTGGCTGTTACATTGGTCACATGATCAGGAGCCGATTCTTTCAGCTACTGATCATTGGTGGGAACTGAGGCCTTACTTAAACAGCTCAGTCCCTGTGCTGGGCTTGCACAGTGAGTAGACACGTGTGAGTCCTAAGCATTTGCATGCTCCGTTCTCCCAGCTGTCAGTGGGATTCCCCGACTGACAGCTGCAATGTAAATTTAAAAAATGCCAGCAATCATCGGTTGCTAAGAAGTGGGGCTGCCTTGTTCCAAACAACCAATGACTCATTCAGCTGTCAGTGGGGTTCCCCTGCTGATAGCTGAAGTGTACACAAGTCCCGGTAATAGGAGCTGTCAAAAAAAAAAAGCAGCTTGACAATGTTTATCAACAACATCGCTCAGCTGATAAATCATAAAGATAAAAAGAAACATTGTTTCATTTGGTATCTTTCTGTTTATTCATCTACAGATCAAAGGGAAGAACTTCAATATGCAGATGAAGTCAGTTAAAGTGTTACTATACCCAGGACCCTGCATTCACTATGTCTGATCTCCCACAGTACACAGAACATGGAAATGCAATTATTTTTGTAAATATAAACTGCTAAATACCTTTTTTCATCGGCAGTTAGATCAGTCTTGTGACTTCTATCAGTATCCAGCAGAACACACTGGTTAAAGCTTATAGGAGGAGTTTCTCTAGGAGGATGCAGAACCCTTGACCTCTGTCTGGACAGTGCTGATTGGCCCTGTGCTGATCACATGCACTCTCCCAAGAGAAAAAAAAAAACCTTTCTAGCAATACACACCAAACTGAGCATGTGCGGTGTCTCCACACCATATAGATAACAAAGATAATAAAATGTGTTTTATATAAGGGTATATATTAGGGGAGATCTCAATCTACAGTTACTGGTCATGGGTCACCGGCTCACCGTGTATTTTACAGTTTGGTACTCCAAAGCCATAGTCGTGTATAGAAGAAAAGCATAGGGAGGGCCAAAGGGGCCACCCTTACAGAGGCTTTAAAGGAGGACCAACCACAGTGTAACCAAACCATACAGCTTTATTGAGGTCAAAGTTTTATAAAATTGGTCAAATGACCAGCAATCCTCCAATCACCATTAAAATAAGCAGGAGAGTCCGCCATTAAGTGTCCTGGCAGCTGGTGGCTGCTTGTCCAGTGGGGGCGGGACCTATTGTTCAGGATCAACGCATTTCGCCCACTTGACCATGAGCTTCATCAGGACAAGTATTTGCGCTGCAATATATATATATATATATATATATATATTTATTTATTTATTGAAATATATTTTGAAATATATTGAATATGGCTAAAATTGTAGTATTTCAAATATATGTAACAATATATTTGGGAAGAATATTTTTAAAATATATTTCAAATATATTTTTCTTCCATATGGGTTTTTACACAATGCAGAGGATTAACCCCTTAGGATCCACAGTGAGTATAACAAGAATGCTTTACTGCATATACAGACTGATATTACTGTTGTGGGTTTAGTAACACTTTAAGGGCAACCTGTCAAGTACATTTTTTTTTAATTAAATGTTCCTCTGTTTAAACCTTCAGTAGCCCTTCATACACTTTAATCAGCCCTGATTCATAATTAAAACTTTGTTTTTGTTTGCTTTGTTCATTAATATTTTTACACCTTTAACATATACTGTATTTATACTTTTTATGTACAGTAACACTATTTATTGTTAAACTAACACTGCTCAAAAAAGTAAAAGTACTTTTTTTTAAAGTTTTGTTACATTTAATTGTCTAAGGATTGCAAAAAAAAATTCACTGTTGCAAGACAATATTCATGAAAAGAAAGTCTTGTTTATCCTTAGAAAACAATATATGTATTATGCAGGGGAGGACTGACCACGAGTGCACGAGAGCCCGGGGTCAGTAGGGGGCCCCATTAGATGCCCCTGGTACCTTTCATAGGCTTTTTTGGGTATGGTTTGAGTGTGGGCAAGGACACAGGGGCCCCATGATCCTCTATTGCCCGGGGGGCCTCATGAGTTGTCAGTCCGCCCCTGGTATTATGTTGTTATCTTAAGTAATGACAAAGTTATAAACAAACAGATCCATAGCAGAAATGTAAAAATTGCTCTGGTACATAAGGGGTGAAAAGGTGTGACAGATGAAGTGGTTAAGGACCGGGCCACTGTGTCCTTAACAACCGACCACTCATTCAGCTGAAGTGTAAACAAAACCGTTGCCGGCAGGAATCGGTAATTGGTATCAACGAGTCCAAAAAAAAGTATTGGTACTCGTACTCACTGTAAAAAAAATGGTATTGGTGCATCCCTAGCGATTCCTTTAGTTATGAATCGAAATTCAGAGAACATTTTTGTTATTCGGAGTTTCGGATGTATCTGAAATTATAAATCACAATAGTAATGAAATTTCAACTAATCCAAAATAAATTATAACAAACCAAATGATCTGAATTCTTGGAAAAACAGAATTATCCGCCACCCAGCGAGGCATATGTGCAGCGTGTGAGCTTTTTTTCACCACGCATATGTGTTACGGGGACAGCAACAAGTTAAGGAGTGAATCACTGTTATGAAGCAAGTATGCAGGTCAATATTCCTGTCTTCACTGGCTACATACTTATTCAACTGCAAGATCTTTCAAAATTGTTACCTAAATCTAAACAAAGGAACAACAAGCGCCTGCAGCAAAAACCTCAACCAAAAACATTCCCTTTCATCTCTGCCCATTTAATTGAAATATATGTAGTACGATATAATAAAAGGCAATTTTAATACAGACATCTACCTACTTAATTAGCATTACTCAGCAGAAGTTTAAAACTTTTTTAGTCCTTTCACAGCCACTGTCCCCAGTGGGAGAGCCATAGAAAGTCTATAAATTGAATTAATTCCCCATATAGACTGCTGCGGTCAATAGCATGCTGAGTTTAAGGTCAGGATTAAATTAGTTGTGTGCGGAACACAAAATAATGAAGTCAGGTATCAGACAAACTAATATCTCTAGTGATATACATATAGCCTCAGGAGCTATAAAACAGGCAACAATATATTAATGAAGTATTACGGTATCCAGCCTAGAAGAATATGAAGGATAAGCCCATTAAGTAATTAAAAAAACTTGTACTGACAGAAATATAAAGGCTACTGATTCTGGTTGCACTCTGGCAGCAAATTACAGCAGAACATTTTAACTGTATGAAAGCCAGGCAGCTAGCATTTTTCACAATGTCAGCCTCCATATTAGTCTCATGTCTGGTTAACTTTAAGAGGGCCTGAACTGTGAAAGTAGAGCCCAAAAAGGCAGGCAGAGGGCAAAGGACTAGTCACCAATATTGCCTGTGGTCGCCTAGCAGCTGATCTTTTCCCCATTACTGACTTACCATATCTTGTTAATCACTGTGTCTAGGTGCAGAGGTGGCCATCTGTGTACAGGCAGGGCTTTGCTTCCACATGTCAAAACTGCTCCACTGATGACTGGTGGAAGGATAATAAAGAAACAGCAGAAGAGGTTAAGGAAGCACAGAACCACATAATGGAGGAAGCCAAAGCAGGGAGATCCTACACTACAGATCCTCCAGTACAGGTTCCTCTCCAGCAAGGACAACAGTAAGCAGTACAGTGGTGACATCACCAAATCTCACTCCAAAACTGCTAAGACTAGCATTCAGAGGCAGCAGTGCCTTAGATAATCTTACACTGCAGATATACAGCTATGAGGCTGTAGGCCCAGTAAGTGCACTGCTGAAAGGAATTCAAGACAAACAGTTTCATTTACATTTTACTGCTTAGGCACAATAAACATTTCTAGATGTCCCCTACAAAATAGTAAATCTTAGTTATTTTTTAGTTTGTGTCCATTTTAACATTTAACCCATAAAACTCTAGACTCACCTTATTAACTCTGAATTATCACAGTACCACATTAAATGCAATGGCAACGTATTCACCTGCTTTTAGAGATTTTATGTACGTCTGAAGATCTTAAAGTGAAAACTCAAAATGTAACATAATGGAGCTTACCAATCATTAGATGTGCTGGTCTGGCTAGTAACACATGTCTTGTATTAGGGTGGTTCCACTCTCGATGAAGGAGCAACAGAGTCACCTTTGGACAGCAGAATTGTCAGTCTGAGGGAGGGGAGTGTTGGATGCACTAGCAGATTTAAACAGTATGTGAACCCTCACCTTATAAAACAACCCATTCTGTTTAAAATAAAAATGAAAGGCAAAGCATTTGTGTATTTGTTAAAAAAAAACCCCAACATTCTAAATACCTTTTTTGTGAATACATAATCTCTGTTCTCAGCTGCATAAAGGGTATGGAGAGGTGGGAGTGGAAAATGCAGGGTGGGAGCAGTGTCAGCAGGAGGCAAAGAAACAGCAGTATACTGATCTTTCCAGTGAGTGGCTGTGCTGATAGTTGCATCAACACAAGTCTAATCATTGAAAGGCAGGCTGTTCTCTCAGCCAACCTAGAAAACTGACCATACTGGGATGGATGTGCACCCATGCCTAGTGTGGTCAGTTTGAATCACCAGGAATTTCACACAAAGGAAGCAATGCAAAAATAATAGGATACTTTTTAATACAAATATATGTTACAACAAATACATATCAGGAATATAAAATGAGGTGGTAACAAAATCTTTAAATACACTAACTGTAAGAGATTCTGTATATAGATTGTACGCTCCTTGAGGGTAGGGACTGATGTGAATGTACAATATATGTAAAGTGCTGTGTAAATTGATGGTGCTATATAAGTATCTGTAATAAAAAAAATACCCCTACAGAACAAACAGTGCACAGTCCACATGTTTATCTGCTACGTTTCTACAAACAGAAACCAGGAACTTTTATTCAGAGAAAAGTCATAGAGTATACAGTAAACACCACCATCTACTGGTTGAAGAATATACAGTGGGGATCGAAAGTTTGGGCACCCCAGCTAAAAATTTGTATTAATGTGCATAAAGAAGCCAAGGAAAGATGGAAAAATCTCCAAAAGGCATCAAATTACAGATTAGACATTCTTATAATATGTCAACAAAAGTTAGATTTTATTTCCATCATTTACACTTTCAAAATAACAGAAAACAAAAAAATGGCGTCTGCAAAAGTTTGGGCACCCTGCAGAGTTAATATCTTGTACCGCCCCCTTTGGCAAGTATCACAGCTTGTAAACGCTTTTTGTAGCCAGCCAAGAGTCTTTCAATTCTTGTTTGAGGTATCTTTGCCCATTCTTCCTTACAAAAGTCTTCCAGTTCTTTGAGATTTCTGGGCTGTCTGTCACGCACGGCTCTTTTAAGGTCTAGCCATAGATTTTCAATTATGTTGAGGTCAGGAGATTGTGAAGGCCATGGCAAAACCTTCAGTTTACGCCTCTTGATGTAATCCCCGTGGATTTCCAGGTGTGTTTAGGAACATTATCCATTTGTAGAAGCCATCCTCTCTTTAACTTCAGCTTTTTCACAGATCGCATCAAGTTACCATCCAAAATTTGCTGAAATTTTATTGAATCCATTTTTCCTTCTACTCGTGAAATGTTCCCTGTGCCACTGGCTGCAACACAACCCCAAAGCATGATTGATCCAACCCCATGCTTAACAGTTGGACAGAGGTTCTTTTCATTCAATTCTGTGCCCCTTCTTCTCCAAACGTACCTTTGCTCATTCCTGCCAAAAAGTTAAATTTTAACCTCATCGGTCCACAGAACTTGTTTCCAAAATGCATCAGGCTTGTCTATATGTTCATTTGCAAAGTTCAAACGATGATTTTTGTGGTGAGGACGTAGAAGAGATTTTCTTCTGGTGACTCTTCCATGAAGACCATATTTGTACAAGTATCTCTTTATAGTGGAATAGTGTACCACAACTCCAGTGTCTGCCAGATCTTTCTGGAGGGATCGTGCAGTCAAACGTGGGTTTTGAATTGTTTTTCTCACAATCCTGTGAGCTGTTCTGTCTGATATTTTTCTTGGTCTTCCAGATCTTGCTTTAACTTCCACTGTTCCTGATGACTGCCATTTCTTAATTACATTCCGAACAGAGGATATTGACATCTGAAAACGCTTTGCTATCTTCTTATAGCCTTCTCCAGCTTTGTGAGCGTCAACTATTTTCAGTTTTCTAGACAACTGCTTAGAAGAACCCATGGTGCTGATTGTTGGGGCAAGGTCAGATGAGTCTGGGCATTTAAAACCTTTGAGATTGACATCACCTGGTCTTCCCAGACGATGATTGAGAACAATCCATGACACTGGCAGGTCTCAGCTTGGCAAAGGGGGCAGTGCATGCTATAAATTCTGCAGGGTGCCCAAACTTTTGCAGACGCCATTTTTTTGTTTTCTGCTATTTTGAAAGTGTAAATGATGGAAATAAAATCTAACTTTTGTTGACATATTATAAGAATGTCTAATCTGTAATTTGATGCCTTTTGGAGATTTTTCCATCTTTCCTTGGCTTCTTTATGCACATTAATACAAATTGTTAGCTGGGGTGCCCAAACTTTCGATCCCCACTGTATCTCTATTGAATACTAAGATAAGGTTGTTGTACAAAATACACAAACAGTGTATTCCAACACCTCCACTCAACAACTACTCCTTATATTAGTCCCATTTTGGATCTCTTGATCAGCAGCTCTGATCCTCTTTTGTTTCTCATGGGTTGGCAGTCTTTGCATCTCATCCCATGAATCTGGCTCTGGTTTTAATGCTATGCGAGTAACATAGGACAGACATTCTGCTGGGATGCCTTTATTGCTTCTGGTGGATTTCCTGATTGAAGCCTCTTCTGGCCTGGTTTCTTCTTTTACAATATTTGTGTTGTCTGCGTTAATTTTTATTTCTGTGTCACTTTGTTGCTTATCTTCATATAACACTGATGTGGAATCTCCCTTAGTTTGAAGTGTTTGTGTTAGTTCATGAAATTTTGAACACAGTGAAATTTCATCGACAAATACACTTCTACTGATGGTTACCTTGTTTGTGTCTTGATGGAGAATTCTTTATCCCTTCTGAGATTCACTGTACCCCACAAGTACACCTTGTACAGTGTGGGGTGTAATGGTCCACGCGTACTGGGCACACAAATAGCTGTGTATGTAGTGTATGTATTTGTTCATGTTACAAGTCTCCCATGCCATTTTGTCACAAGAAGGCATAGTCACAGTGACCTTTCCCCCCTTCTTCCTTCAGTTTATACAATACACAAACTTTTAGCCGATGCTAGGACTTCCTTATCAGATCTTAGAGGGGACAGAGTCAGATCCTCTAATGCCTATTAGCCTGAATCTACACCTCAGTCCACCAAACCCAATAAAAACATCAGACTCCGCAAGCCTGAGTAACCAAAATTTTAACAAATAGTCGTAAATAGCTCAGCTAGGGAAATAGCCAATGCACATTCCTGATAGATTGGTTATGTCAGGAAAGGCCTGACCATAGTGCAGGTGAAGTTCCACGGTGCACAAATATGCGCATGCGCAGAGTCCTTACTAGCCAAACAGATGTGCAGGCTCTTGGACATAGCAAGCATGCACACTCGCGCATACGGGAGCGCGCCTGTCACAAATGCTGGCGCCAAAAGGGCTATTTAAACTGGCTGCAGTAGTTGTCCCATTGCTGTATGGTCTTTTCCCTGCTCGTGTTCCCTGATTCCTGTGATTGACTCCTGATACCGAACCAGCTTGTTCCTGATATCTACTTGATTGCTTCCAGCCCTGACCTCTGGCTTGCCTTGGATTATTCTTCTGTCTCTGCTTCTGTCTGATTGATCTTCCGTTGCTGACCTGGCCTGTGACCTGACTATTCTTCCTCCTGCTGCTTAAGCCTGATCTGCCTGACCGATACCGAACCCAGCTCGTCTGACCCTGCATCCTCAGCACGCAGAGTATCCATCCATCCAGCACAACTGCATCAGAACCCTGCCTACAACTCATCAGCTCACCTGCTATTACCGGACTAATCTCAGGCACTCATACCCCACCGTGCCCCTGTGACCTCTGTCTCATCATCAGCGGTCCTTGAGCCGGAGTTGTACAGGAGGCCTGCCTCTTCACGTCAGGCTCACTATCCAGGTACGTGACAGGTTATCAGCCAACTCTAAAGCTCCAGTATATTTAACAACTCATAAAATAATGACATCACAGCCAAAATATAGACATATTACCTCCCTCAGTTAATTTGTAGTGTTTTGAGCCCAAACATCGCTATCCTTGGAGTACTGGGAACAGAACCAGCTCAATTCCTCACCTAGGCAAACTGGGCATCCAAAACCTGTTATAGCTATATTCATATTGAAGTTAAATTCAGACTGGACAATAATATGCATGTTAGCAGACTGTACCTGGTAGTTATTAGATATGAATACCTATAGAAAACTGTATCTGGGACATAGTTATAAATATAACGACATCCCAGAAACCACTCCTCAGATGCTTAATTGGTCAGATAGCCTCTGTCAACACCCCTTTGATACCACAGAAAAGGGGAATGCCAGGACATTTTGACAGCTCTCATTTTAACATCAAATCAAGCAACACCTAAGGGGACTTGTAAGAGCCACTGTAACATTTTTGCTTATTCACTGAACTCTGCTTAAACCAGGATTTGAAAGTATTCTCCATTTTCAACTCCTTATTATTTCTCTGTTGCTTTATTGTCTCTTTGTTTTCTTGTAACACCCATTTTTCTGTAAATATTTTTTTTTCACCATTTTGACCTTTTTCATTATTAAACCCTATTTTGAAAAGTGTTGAAATTGTCTCTAAGGCTTTTAATGCAAACTAAAAGAATCCCTGTCTCTTGAACAGTGCTACTGTATATGATGAATCTTTGAATATATTTATCTGTGGTGACGGTGTATGTACAGACTTTTATTTTTCATAATTGTTCTTGCTAATATTGTAAATGGGTGATAGGCCGATCCTATCTGGTGACAGTTTAAAGAGTTAATTGCTTATTTAACTAAACCCAGTGACAATGGCTCTCAGTCTGTTGGCATCTAGATTGTGGTCCTGCAAGCTGGAAAATCTTTTTGTAGTGTGGGGCTGAGAGTGGCATTCTTGCGTAAGTGACAGAGTGGGGTGAGGTAGACTAGTCTTTTGTCACACGTTGGTGAAGAGGGTGGTGGTCAGACACCCACGTTTGTCACACCATTTTGTATGTTTTTCTTTTGGGATGTGCACATAGGCTTTGCTTTCAAAATGTTTTAGATGGTTCAGATTCGGGGCGTTTCTATTCCATAGTTCATATGGAGTTTTCTCAGTTGATTTTCCTGGTATTTAATTTTACCAATGGACCACAAATCTCAACTGAATTAATTAAGTCCAGTTACTCTGCTTTGGAAAGGCTTTTCTTGTCATTTTTCCTTTTATACAGCTGGTGCATTTCATTGTTTTATCACATGAACTAGGCTTTATACCATTTGCATAATCGTTCTCAGTTAATTTCTTTATTATCCAGAATTCTGTGCCCAAGTTGTCAGTGCCATGTGTGAATGCAGTTTGAATGTTTTTACTCCTTTGATGTATTAAACATATCATTGCAGTTCAGCTGATGCAGTTCATCTGTAATTTTAGCCTTAGCAAGTAAGATATCCCCTTTTGTGATGGCACAACTCTCAACTTGGAAGATCACTGCATTGCCCTATTTTGTGAGCTTTTTCACTGACAAAACCCTAGTTTCAAGAGAGGGACATACAGGATATTTTTCACAGGTATCTTTCTGGTGACACTCTGGGTAATAGGACAGTAAAAAGAAACATCTCCTATTCCTTCCGATCCTATTATTTGTCCATTAGCTGCAGTGATTTTTTGTTTTACTCTGGTCAAGGTAAATAAAGAAATTTCTGTCATTTGTCATGTGACTATTCCTGAATCAATACACCATGCCTGCAAAGATGAGGTGCAACTTTTGGATTGAAAAACATTCATTATCTGTAGAAAAATCAGTTTCTTCTTTCACACTTTTGGACTTTTGTAACTTAGCTTGTTTTAACATTCTAGCTCTCACTGTTTTGTTCTGCAGTCTGTTTTAAATGACCTTGTTTCTTTCACACAAAGCATTTGCATGTTTCTTGTTACTGTTTTTGTTCATCTTTTGTCTTTAAAGCACTTTAAAGCGGCAGAAGCACTGTCAATATTAATGCTTTCTGTTTTACACTTACTGTATTTTTAGCTCCATAAGAGACACTTTTTTCCCTCAAAAAAATTCGGGGAAAAGTTGCCGCCACCGCCGTGTTAGAATACCAGGCCGGCCTCTCGGCTCTTCTGTGCAGCAGCGCCAGGCAGGGCCCAAAGCAGCAGCCCCTTAAAGCGGTGTTCCAGGGGTACTCCGCCAGACTCTGATGTAAGGGGCACTCTGCTGGATTTTAATGTAATGGGGGACACTGCTGAACTCTCATGTAAGGGGGAACTCTGTCAGACTCTGATGTTACATAGTTACATAGTTAGTCTGGCTCAAAAAAGACAAAAGTCCATCCAGTTTAACAATGATGTAAGGGGGACTCTCCAGACTCTAATGTAAGGTGGTATCTAGAGATGAGCGAATCGAACATGACGAAGTGGAATTCGTTTCGAAGATTAGGAAAAATTCGATTCGCGCCGAATCCGAAAATTAGCAAACTTCGGATGCACGAATCGAATTTTCCCAAAAATGGCGGCGACATGTGTGGCGACGGAGCGGGGATCTCTGGGAAGGCGCGCAGACAAGGCGCGCTGACCCATAATGCATTCATTCATGACATGTGATCGCATTAGCCAATCAGCAGCCAGCCAGCCAGCACTGTGTAATGGTGGAGCTATAAATCGCGGCCATCTTAGAATTCTCCATTAGCCTCCGGTCATTCAAGAGAGACAGACCTGTCTGTATTAGGGACAGAGTTAGGGCCACAGAGACTTTAGGGCCACAGAATCGTTACTCAGGGACACAGAATCGTTACTCAGGGACACAGAATCGCTACTCAGGGACACAGAATTGTTACTCAGGGACACAGAATTGTTACTCAGGGACACAAAATAGTTACTCAGGGACAGACACAGAATTGTTACTCAGGGACACAGAATTGTTACTCAGGGACACAGAATTGTTACTCAGGGACACAGAATCGTTACTCAGGCACACAGAATTGTTACTCAGGGACACAGAATCGTTACTCAGGGACACAGAATTGTTACTCAGGGACACAGAATCGTTACTCAGGGACACAGAATTGTTACTCAGGGACACAGAATCGTTACTCAGGGACACAGAATCGTTACTCAGGGACACAGAATTGTTACTCAGGGACACAGAATTGTTACTGAGGGACACAGAATTGTTACTCAGGGACACAGAATTGTTACTGAGGGACACAGAATTGTTACTCAGGGACACAGAATTGTTACTCAGGGACACAGAATAGTTACTCAGGGACACAGAATCGTTACTAAGGGACACAGAATTGTTACTCAGGGACACAGAATCGTTACTCAGGGACACAGAATTGTTACTCAGGGACACAGAATCGTTACTCAGGGACACAGAATCGTTACTCAGGGACACAGAATCGTTACTGAGGGACACAGAATCGTTACTCAGGGACACAGAATCGTTACTCAGGGACACAGAATCGTTACTCAGGGACACAGAATCGTTACTCAGGGACACAGAATTGTTACTGAGGGACACAGAATTGTTACTCAGGGACACAGAATCGTTACTCAGGGACACAGAATCGTTACTGAGGGACACAGAATTGTTACTGAGGGACACAGAATCGTTACTCAGAGACACAGAATCGTTACTCAGGGACACAGAATCGTTACTCAGGGACACAGAATTGTTACTCAGGGACACAGAATCGTTACTCAGGGACACAGAATCGTTACTCAGGGACACAGAATCATTACTCAGGGACAGACACAGAATTGTTACTCAGGGACACAGAATCGTTACTCAGGGACACAGAATCATTACTCAGGGACACAGAATTGTTACTCAGGGACACAGAATCGTTACTCAGGGACACAGATTTGTTACTCAGGGACACAGAATTGTTACTCAGGGACACAGAATCGTTACTCAGGGACACAGAATCGTTACTCAGGGACACAGAATTGTTACTCAGGGACACAGAATCGTTACTCAGGGACACAGAATCGTTACTTTCTGCTTCACAACCACTATTGTACGTTCAAAGAGTTAAATCCTGTTTTATGTTTGGG
The DNA here is from genome assembly GCF_062004578.1 of Staurois parvus. Classification (NCBI taxonomy): domain Eukaryota; kingdom Metazoa; phylum Chordata; class Amphibia; order Anura; family Ranidae; genus Staurois; species Staurois parvus. The sequence continues at coordinate 10,032,410 of NW_028318045.1, read as the reverse complement.
GTGCTTATTGAATTAAAGAGTATGTCAGACAACACGCAGAGGAGTGGCAGAGGAGGCAATGTTTCAGGAGCGAGCAGACGTGGCAGCAGAGGAAGGGGTCGAGGCAGCACTAGTCACAGCCAGAGGCCAGTGCTCCCGGTGTCATCCAGCGGTTGTGTCTCCACCGACAACCCTGCCGTCATCGATTGGTTGACTCGGTCGTCTTCCTCTTCCCAGGTCACCTCTGACACCTACAGCCAACGGTCGGTGGGTACGTCAGACACAACCGTTAGTTGGCATGGCCCGGGAGCAAGCCCACTGAAATCACGTGTCCTCTACCTGCCCCTGTCCTTTGGTGTTCCCTCACCAAGCGAAGTATCGCATGCTGTGGGCTCAGCCCCACTGTACAGTGAGGAAGAGCTAACAGAGGGCGGTCAGGAACGAGGGGAGACATCCGCCTCTTCAGCAGCCAGGCGAAGAAATACTGGCGAGGAGAGTGGCTCGGTAGCCGGTCTAGAGACAGGTCTGTCTCCTGACCCACACGCAGCCGAGGGGGCTAGTAGTGACGCGGAGACCCTAATTGATGATGATGAGGCTGATCGCACTTGGCAGCCTCGTCGTCATCAGGCTATTGCTTCCGCATCATCAGGAGAAGAGGGTGCCAGCTTGCCAGCAAGCAAAACAGTCGGTGGGTTGCCCAGGAGGCAGCAGGGTCGCAGCAGTGTCAGTGGAGGCAAACGGCCACGGAGTAGAGCACCAGCTCCACTGCAGCCTACCACCACGGCCAGTAGTGGTGCCGGTGTGCACGGAGGAAGTAGCAGTCAGCCAGTGAGGAGTTGCGGGGGCAAAGTTTCCTACTCGGCGGTGTGGCAATTTTTCGTCAAGCCGCCCGAGGAAGTAAACGTAGCCGTATGTCGACTATGTGGCCAGAAAGTCAAGCGTGGCCAGGGGGCCCATGTTGGGACTACAGCGTTGCGTCAGCATATGCAGCGTCGCCATTCGGTGGCCTGGGAAAACCGTGATAAAGATACGGCGGTTCTGCCTGCCCCAGCCCCCGCTCCATCACCCGCTCTATTACTTGCTCCGTCACCCGGCGTCAATCGCCCTCTATCAGCCAGTCAAGGCTCCAACACCTCTGCTGAGGGGAGTTGTCGCTCGTTGGCATCTTCCGCTCGTTCAGATGCTCCTTCTCCTGCTACTCCTCTTCACGGATTCCGTCAGCAGTCTTTCTTGGAATCCGTTTCCAAGAGACAACAGTTTGCGAGCACGCACCCGACGGTGCAGAAGCTGAACGTCCTCCTGTCCAAGTTGCTGGTGCTGCAGTCCCTCCCTTTCCAAGTGGTGGACTCAGCACCTTTCTGAGAAATGATGGCTTGTGCCGAGCCGCGGTGGAGAGTGCCAAGCCGGCATTTCTTCGCCAAAAAGGCAGTGCCAGCCCTGCATTCACATGTAGAAGAGATGGTGGGCCAGTCTTTGAGCATGTCGGTCTCTGCCAAAGTGCACGGCAGCGCCGACGTGTGGAGCTGTAACTACGGTCAGGGACAGTACATGTCATTTACGGCCCACTGGGTGAACGTGGTGCCGGCACAGCCGCACCAGCAACTTGGACAGGTCACGCCGATTTTGCCTCCACGTTTGCACGTCCTTGGTCCAGCAAAGATGTCCGCCTCTACCACCTCTTCTTCCGCCGTGTCCTCAGCCGCCACCCCCGTGCCAAGTCCCATTACCCGACCGGCATATCACATGTGCAGGGCGCAACGGTGTCACGCTGTGCTGCACCTGGTATGCCTTGGCGAACGTAGTCACACAGGGGAGGAACTTCTGAGTGTAATGAACAGAGAAATCGACAGATGGCTGTCTCCGCGCAAACTGAAAATCGGAACCATGTTGACCGACAACGGAAAGAACATGGTGTCTGCTCTGCGTCAAGGAAGGTTGTGCCATGCACCATGCATGGCTCACGTGTTCAATCTGGTTGTCAAGCGGTTCCTAAAATCCACCATCCCACTGCAAGACATCCTTAAAATGTCACGTAAACTTTGCATGCATTTCAGCCATTCCTACACCGCAAAGCACACCCTCCTTGAGCTGCAGCGGCAGAACGGAATTCCACAGCATCGCCTGATCTGCGACGTTGCAACAAGGTGGAATTCAACCCTACATATGTTAGACCGCCTTTACGAACAGCGAAAGGCCATCACCGATTTCCTGATGTTACAAGCGGATAAAGGTACTCCCCTGTGTAACTTAGATGTCAGCCATTGGCAGCTCATGCGTGACACCTGCCGCTTGCTCAGGCCCTTTGAGGAGGCCACGCTATTCGTGAGTCGGCAGGACTATGGGATGAACGACGTCATTTCTCTGTTGCACGTCCTGGAACAAATGCTGTTAACAATGGCTGGTCAGGGTGCGGTAGACGTGGCGCACAGATCTCAACGCCACATGACCCCTGTGGGGGCAGGACAGGAAGAAGAGGAGGAGGTAGAGGAGGACATTGGTGCTCAGGAATTATTGAGTGAAATGGGTGGTTTTTCCACTCAGCGGACAGGAGTGGAGGAGCAGGAGCATCTGGTAGAGGAGGAGGAGGAGACAGAGGACCCAGACGCACCGTGGCAGTATGCTGTGGAGATGGAGGCAGGGAGTTCCTCGCATTCCTTGGCACAAATGGCCCATAGCATGCTCGGTTGCTTGCGTAGCGACAGCCGAATAATAACCATCAGACAGAGGGATGACTTTTGGCTGTCCACGTTGTTGGACCCTCGCTACCGTTCAAAAATGGTGGCCTTTTTCACACCTGCTGAGAGGGAGGCCAAAATAAAGTACTATAAAAACCACCTATGTAGTCAGTTGGTCTCTGCCTTTCTGCGCCAACGTCCATCCTCAGACACTGTGGGCCCTGTGCGCTCGCGTTCCGCTGCCATGGCAGCAGGGGAGGGGTGGGGTGGTAGGAGCAGTGGCAGCTCCACCAGCAGCGGCTGCCTCAGTCTGCAGTCGATGATGAGTAGCTTTCTTCACCAGCGCAGTGAGGAAACTACTAACCAGCCGCAGCAGCAGCAGCATCAGGTGGACCTGGAGCAGGACCTCAAACAACAGGCTCGGGCCTACTTGGACAGCACCCTGCCAACCGAGGTAGACAATCCCCTTGACTACTGGGCAACGAAACTTGACCTTTGGCCCCAACTAGCTGAATTTGCCCTTGAAAGGCTGTCATGCCCGGCCAGTAGCGTGGCATCAGAGCGCGTGTTTAGTGCGGCAGGAGGTATTGTAACTCCACGGAGGACACAACTGTCCACCCAAAGTGTGGAGAGACTCACGTTTGTGAAAATGAATCAGGCGTGGATTAGTCTGGATTTCAAACCACCAGTTCCTGACACAACTGACTAAATCCGCCATGAATCATGCCCCAAACATGTTATTATTTTTAACATAGGCCTCTGTATGGCCTTCAATTTAAGCTGCTTACGCTTCGCCACTCTGCCATGGGCCCCTGTACCGCCTCCTCTTGCTGCTGCCAGGTCCAGAGTGTGTCATGGGTCCCTGTACGGCCTCCCATTGCTGCTGACTTCATCGCCAGACTCTGCCATGTGCCACTTTCAGGTCTCCTTACACTGTTGGTGGGTTCCATTTTGTGATAGGGTGCTGTATGGCCTTCCATTGCTGCTGCCTCCACCGCCACCCTGCGCCATGTGCCTCTGTCGTCTGCTCACGCTGCTAACGGCTTCCGCTTTTTAACCGAGGCCTGTGTTTGGCTTCCGAATACTGCTGCATCCACCACCACCCTGCGCCATGTGTCTCTGTCGTCTGCTCATGCTGCTGACGGCTTCCGCTTTTTAACCGAGGCCTGTGTTTGGCTTCCGAATACTGCTGCATCCACCGCCACCCTGCGTCATGTGTCTCTGTCGTCTGCTCACGCTGCTGACGGCTTCCGCTTTTTAACCTAGGCCTGTGTATGGCTTCAGAATAATGCTGCCTACACCGCCACCCTGCGCCATGTGCCTCTGTCGTCTGCTCACGCTGCTGCCAGGTCCATACTGATTCATGGCCCCCTGTACCGGCTCCTCATGAACGTGGTTCAGCGGGTTTGCATCACTTAACGGCAAATCGTTGACAAACGCTGGGACGTTCAGTGTTGTGCGCATTAAGCCAGACACCAAAGGGCAGCACAGACCTGTTATTACTCGCTCAAGCATGGCTGAACAAAACCAGTCTCTACCACAAATTGGACCCAGACCTGCCCAGGGTCTCGTAAGTAGATTGCACGGAGGAGAAGAGTTCGTTATTGGAATTAACTGTGAGGGACTTTTAAACCTAGGCCTGTGTATGGCCTTCAATTGAAGCTGCTTCGGCTCCGCCACTCTGCCATTGGACTCTTGATAGTCGACGACTATCAAGAGTCCAATGGCAGAGTGGCGGAGCAGAAGCAGCTTCAATTGAAGGCCATACACAGGCCTAGGTTTAAAAGTCCCTCACAGTTAATTCCAATAACGAACTATACTCCTCCGTGCAATCTACTTACGAGACCCTGGGCAGGTCTGGGTCCAATTTGTGGTAGAGACTGGTTTTGTTCAGCCATGCTTGAGCGAGTAATAACAGGTCTGTGCTGCCCTTTGGTGTCTGGCTTAATGCGCACAACACTGAACGTCCCAGCGTTTGTCAACGATTTGCCGTTAAGTGATGCAAACCCGCTGAACCACGTTCATGAGGAGCCGGTACAGGGGGCCATGAATCAGTATGGACCTGGCAGCAGCGTGAGCAGACGACAGAGGCACATGGCGCAGGGTGGCGGTGTAGGCAGCATTATTCTGAAGCCATACACAGGCCTAGGTTAAAAAGCGGAAGCCGTCAGCAGCGTGAGCAGACGACAGAGACACATGGCGCAGGGTGGCGGTGGATGCAGCAGTATTCGGAAGCCAAACACAGGCCTCGGTTAAAAAGCGGAAGCCGTCAGCAGCATGAGCAGACGACAGAGGCACATGGCGCAGGGTGGCGGTGGAGGCAGCAGCAATGGAAGGCCATACAGCACCCTATCACAAAATGGAACCCACCAACAGTGTAAGGAGACCTGAAAGTGGCACATGGCAGAGTCTGACGATGAAGTCAGCAGCAATGGGAGGCCGTACAGGGACCCATGACACACTCTGGACCTGGCAGCAGCAAGAGGAGGCGGTACAGGGGCCCATGGCAGAGTGGCGAAGCGTAAGCAGCTTAAATTGAAGGCCATACAGAGGCCTATGTTAAAAAGTCCCCCCAGCAGCAGCGTGGGGAGACGACTAATAGTCGTCTCCCCACGCTGCTGCTGGGGGGACTTTTTAACATAGGCCTCTGTATGGCCTTCAATTTTAGCTGCTTACGCTCCGCCACTCTGCCATGGGCCCCTGTACCGCCTCCTCATGCTGCTGCCAGGCCCGTAATCTGCCATGGGCCCCCGTACCGACTCCTCATGCTGCTGCCAGGCCCGTAATCTGTCATGGGCCCCTGTACCGCCTCCTCATGCTGCTGCCAGGTCCAGAGTGTGTCATGGGTCCCTGTACGGCCTCCCATTGCTGCTGTCTCCATCGCCACACTCTGCCATGTGCCACTTTCAGGTCTCCTTACACTGTTGGTGGGTTCCATTTTGTGATAGGGTGCTGTATGGCCTTCCATTGCTGCTGCCTCCACCGCCACCCTGCGCCATGTGCCTCTGTCGTCTGCTCACGCTGCTGACGGCTTCCGCTTTTTAACCGAGGCCTGTGTTTGGCTTCCGAATACTGCTGCATCCACCGCCACCCTGCGCCATGTGTCTCTGTCGTCTGCTCACGCTGCTGACGGCTTCCGCTTTTTAACCTAGGCCTGTGTATGGCTTCCGAATACTGCTGCCTCCACCGCCACCCTGTGCCATGTACCACTTTCAGGTCTCCTTACACTGTTGGTGGGTTCCATTTTGTGATAGGGTGCTGTATGGCCTTCCATTGCTGCTGCCTCCACCGCCACCCTGCGCCATGTGCCTCTGTCGTCTGCTCACGCTGCTGACGGCTTCCGCTTTTTAACCGAGGCCTGTGTTTGGCTTCCGAATACTGCTGCATCCACCGCCACCCTGCGCCATGTGTCTCTGTCGTCTGCTCACGCTGCTGACGGCTTCCGCTTTTTAACCTAGGCCTGTGTATGGCTTCCGAATACTGCTGCCTCCACCACCACCCTGCGCCATGTGCCTCTGTCGTCTGCTCACGCTGCTGACGGCTTCCGCTTTTTAAACTAGTCCTGTGTATGTCTTCCGAATACTGCTGCCTCCACCGCCACCCTGCGCCATGTGCCACTTTCAGGTCTCCTTACACTGTTGGTGGGTTCCATTTTGTGATAGGGTGCTGTATGGCCTTCCATTGCTGCTGCCTCCACCGCCACCCTGCGCCATGTGTCTCTGTCGTCTGCTCACGCTGCTGACGGCTTCCGCTTTTTAACCTAGGCCTGTGTTTGGCTTCCGAATACTGTTGCATCCACCGCCACCCTGCGCCATGTGTCTCTGTCGTCTGCTCACGCTGCTGACGGCTTCCGCTTTTTAACCTAGGCCTGTGTATGGCTTCCGAATACTGCTGCCTCCACCGCCACCCTGCGCCATGTGCCACTTTCAGGTCTCCTTACACTGTTGGTGGGTTCCATTTTGTGATAGGGTGCTGTATGGCCTTCCATTGCTGCTGCCTCCACCGCCACCCTGCGCCATGTGCCTCTGTCGTCTGCTCACGCTGCTGACGGCTTCCGCTTTTTAACCGAGGCCTGTGTTTGGCTTCCGAATACTGCTGCATCCACCGCCACCCTGCGCCATGTGTCTCTGTCGTCTGCTCACGCTGCTGACGGCTTCCGCTTTTTAACCTAGGCCTGTGTATGGCTTCCGAATACTGCTGCCTCCACCGCCACCCTGCGCCATGTGCCACTTTCAGGTCTCCTTACACTGTTGGTGGGTTCCATTTTGTGATAGGGTGCTGTATGGCCTTCCATTGCTGCTGCCTCCACCGCCACCCTGCGCCATGTGCCTCTGTCGTCTGCTCACGCTGCTGACGGCTTCCGCTTTTTAACCGAGGCCTGTGTTTGGCTTCCGAATACTGCTGCATCCACCGCCACCCTGCGCCATGTGTCTCTGTCGTCTGCTCACGCTGCTGACGGCTTCCGCTTTTTAACCTAGGCCTGTGTATGGCTTCCGAATACTGCTGCCTCCACCACCACCCTGCGCCATGTGCCTCTGTCGTCTGCTCACGCTGCTGACGGCTTCCGCTTTTTAAACTAGTCCTGTGTATGTCTTCCGAATACTGCTGCCTCCACCGCCACCCTGCGCCATGTGCCACTTTCAGGTCTCCTTACACTTTTGGTGGGTTCCATTTTGTGATAGGGTGCTGTATGGCCTTCCATTGCTGCTGCCTCCACCGCCACCCTGCGCCATGTGCCTCTGTCGTCTGTTCACGCTGCTGACGGCTTCCGCTTTTTAACCGAGGCCTGTGTTTGGCTTCCGAATACTGCTGCATCCACCGCCACCCTGCGCCATATGTCTCTGTCGTCTGCTCACGCTGCTGACGGCTTCCGCTTTTTAACCTAGGCCTGTGTATGGCTTCCGAATACTGCTGCCTCCACCGCCACCCTGCGCCATGTGCCTCTGTCGTCTGCTCACGCTGCTGACGGCTTCCGCTTTTTAAACTAGTCCTGTGTATGTCTTCCGAATACTGCTGCCTCCACCGCCACCCTGCGCCATGTGCCACTTTCAGGTCTCCTTACACTGTTGGTGGGTTCCATTTTGTGATAGGGTGCTGTATGGCCTTCCATTGCTGCTGCCTCCACCGCCACCCTGCGCCATGTGCCTCTGTCGTCTGCTCACGCTGCTGACGGCTTCCGCTTTTTAACCGAGGCCTGTGTTTGGCTTCCGAATACTGCTGCATCCACCGCCACCCTGCGCCATGTGTCTCTGTCGTCTGCTCACGCTGCTGACGGCTTCCGCTTTTTAACCTAGGCCTGTGTATGGCTTCCGAATACTGCTGCCTCCACCGCCACCCTGCGCCATGTGCCTCTGTCGTCTGCTCACGCTGCTGACGGCTTCCACTTTTTAACCGAGGCCTGTGTTTGGCTTCCGAATACTGCTGCATCCACCGCCCGCCCACTGCTGCTGCCAGGCCCGTAATCTGTCATGGGCCCCTGTACCGCCTCCTCATGCTGCTGCCAGGTCCAGAGTGTGTCATGGGTCCCTGTACGGCCTCCCATTGCTGCTGTCTCCATCGCCACACTCTGCCATGTGCCACTTTCAGGTCTCCTCACACTGCTGGTGGGTTCCATTTTGTCATAGGGTGCTGGATGGCCTCTCATTGCTGCTGCCTCCACCACCACACTGTGGCTCCACACTCTGGTTTTGGCCCCGTGACTGCCCAAATGAGTGAAGTGTGCGGTGATTCTAAGATCGACGGCACTCATCTGCATGTCATACTGACTGACAGTATTAGTTCTCTTCCCCAGCAGACTCCAAGGGCATTTAAATTAAAGGTACAGTGTTCTGCACTAATATAAAGGCTCTCTGAAGCCTAGAAACACCCTTTTTATAAGTTAAATTCGCAGCGAATATATTCGCCTCGAATCAAATTTATTCCGCGAATTCGGCGAATCAGCCGAATCGAATTTTTGAATAATTCGCTCATCTCTAGTGGTATCATTCTGGGGACACTGATGTAAGGGAGGAATCTAATGTGAACGTGGTGCTCATCCTGACTGCTACACTCCATTTTTTGCTTTTGTTTGTTACTTACTCCTGACACCTGTATTCTGTACATTATGCATCGATATACATAGATCTGACCAAGGTGTTAATTTTCTCAACAATTACTGGTTTTAATATAGTTCTCCTTTAAGGTAGGCACAGTAAGGCAGCCCATATATTAGTCATTTTTTTTGTTCAACAGAGGGTTGAACAAAAGAAAAAATCTAATCTACAAACTTGATGTGGATGGTGTGACCCCCAGCCCTTCTCACCAACTCGTGACTGAAGGACTAGCCAATCTAAAACCGTGCATAACAATGCCACGCTCAGCTGCACCCTGCACAAGATTTTCCAGCTAATGGACCACAATCTATGTACCGGCAGCCTGAGAGCGATTGTTACTGGGTCAGGTTAATTACGCAATTAACCCTTCAAACTGCCACCACCGCCTTTTTGTATGGAGAAGGAGGAAACTCGCCAATCTTAGCAGTAATACTATGATGTTTGAATAAGCGTCACTATACACACTGTCACCGCAGGCAGATGTATGCAGAAGTTTTTAAAAACACACAGTAGCGCTCTTCAGAGACAGGGATTCTTAGTTTACATTAAAGAGCTTTAGAAACAGTTCAACACTTTTCAGATAATAGGATTTATTACTAAAAAGGTCAAAATGGTGCAATAAAAATATTTACAGAAAAAGATGTAGCCAATATATATATATAAATACAGAGAAAGATGTAGCCATATATATATATACAAAGATGTAGCCAATATATATATATATATATATATATATATATATATATATATATATATATATATATATATATATATAAATACAGAGCGCAATACCACAACAGAGAGATAACAGAAAGAAGTTTAGAGAGGTAGAATACTTGCCGTCAGCCTTGGTTTAAGCAGCGTTCAAGTGTCAGAGCAAAAGGGTGCCTTTTCTCCCATAGTTGGTTCCTGATGTTAAAAAGGGAGAATTCTTCAACTCACCTCTCCAGGCCTGACAGCTTATTTTGTAGTTCCCCAGCAGGGGGTGTCTCTGAAGCCAAGGGCCAATTGCCTCATTTGGGGAGGGGGAGTCTAGGCGAAGACCCAAGCTAGAACAAAAATCCCTCCCAAGTTATACCAGGGTCAATAACCTTCCCTAGGTACATGTAGCATCCTATCCACTGATAGGATACTCTGCAGAATGATATTCTGAACGTCCAGATACCAGTTATGACATATCTGTTTGGGACGGTTAAGGAGATATCGCTTTCCATTCTCGGGTAGATTTAATCTAAGGGCGTAAGATATCATGTGACTCGCATTAAAATGACCAATCTGAATATATGTTTTGCTCTATGGCATCTATTACCTACGAGAAATTACGAAATTGTATGAAAAAGTGTTTTTCACATGGCATATATGTTTTACTGCTATCCTGGAATGCTTTTGAAGTCCAGTGACTGCCGGGTTTATGGCTTTACGATCATCTCCAAGTAAGAGTCTCACAGACATACTGGGCCCAGGCTAATTGGGGTTTATAACGATGAAGCTATCCCGCTGTGCCTGATGTCTGTGATCTCAGCATACATACAGACCACATTCCTGAGGGAGGGGGATTGGAGGGAGAGAGAATGATACAAGATGGAGGATCTGTAGCAAGTTGGATGACCGCGTCCATCTCTGTATGTACAATTGCTACAGATGGGTAATGTGTTCTGACAATGAAGAGACTTCAATGCTGCCAGAATACACTGATCAGTGCTGCCAGCTATAGTCGGTAGTGCTGATCATGCAGAAATCTTCCTAAAGGCTGATTTTACGGAAATCGATCGGTAGATCAACTTCTGTACAACCAGCCTTCCCATACATGAATGGGAATTCAACTGGTCCCTACTGAAGCAGATTAATTTTGATCCATGTATGGCCACCTAAGACAAAAATATCCTTTTTGTTGTGCATAAAAACATGAAATGGGAACATTTAATTTAAAAAATATTTTTTTGTCCTGAGGTTTATTTGTGTCTTTGAGACTGTTGGTTGTGGCACAGTATGTAATATTTTGTGGGTATGAGGACTGTGTTATAGGTGTGCATTGTATACAGCAGGCACAGATTCTGTTCAATCCCCCTTTAAACCCCTCTCACTGGCCAGCCACCGAACTTATTTCTCTGTTCTTTCCCAGGGTGCCCCATGTCTATCATAATTCCAGTCCTGCCCACATTTTCTCATCCCGTTTTTACTTTTTAATTATAAAGCCAATCAGTTTACTTGTTATGAGTATTGTTAACATTGTCAATGTTTACATATTGTTTATACTGTATAGAGCAGCGGTTCTCAACCTGGGGGTCGCGACCCCTTTGGGGGTCGAATGACCATTTCCCAGGGGTCGCCTAAGACCATCGGAAAACACATATTTCCGATGGTCTTAGGAACCGAGACACCGCTCCTCTGACTCAGTCGATGTGTGGGCGGGATGACACGCTGCCCTGTCACCTGGCCACACCTCCGGGATCCCTCAACAACTCCGCCTCCTCGCCGCTGATTGGCCACCGGAACTGTAGCTTAGGAGAGGCACACAGGCGGCCAATCACCGGCGAGGAGGTGGAGCTTGGAGAGGAGGAGCCGAGCGGCAGCGCGCGTAGATCTAAGAAGATCGAGGGAACTGCCGGAGTAAGTGAAGAGGAGAGCGGCCAGAGAAGGAAGACAGCTGACAGGTAAGTGAGAGAGCGAGCCCAGGCTGGAGCAGGGGTCAGCAAGGTAAGTATCATTGGTGTCAGTGGGAGGAATAGTGCCCCATCATTTGTGTGACTAATACCAACAATGGGGCACTATTTCTCCCACTGACACCAATGATGGGGCACTATTCCTCCCCCCCACTGACACCAACGATGGGGCACTATTCCTCCCCCCCACTGACACCAACGATGGGGCACTATTCCTCCCCCCCACTGACACCAACGATGGGGCACTATTCCTCCCCCCCACTGACACTAACGATGGGGCACTATTCCTCCTCCCACTGACACCAACGATGGGGCACTATTCCTCCCCCCCACTGACACCAACGATGGGGCACTATTCCTCCCCCCCACTGACACCAAGAATGGGGCACTATTCCTCCCCCCACCGACACCAACGATGGGGCACTATTCCCCCCCTGACCCCAAAGATGGGGCACTATTTCCCCCTCCACCACACTGACATCAATGATGGGGCACTATTCCTCCCACTGACACCAATGATGGGGCACTATTCCTCCCACTGACACCAATGATGGGGCACTATTCCCCCCACTGACACCAATGATGGGGCACTATTCCCCCCACTGACACCAATGATGGGGCACTATTCCTCCCCCCTGACCCCAAAGATGGGGCACTATTTCCCCCTCCACCACACTGACACCAATGATGGGGAACTATTCCCCCCACTGACACCAATGATGGGGCACTATTCCCCCCACTGACACCAATGATGGGGCACTATTCCCCCCACTGACACCAATGATGGGGCACTATTCTCCCCACTGACACCAATGATGGGGCACTATTCCCCCCACTGACACCAATGATGGGGCACTATTCCCCCACTGACACCAATGATGGGGCTCTATTCCCCCCACTGACACCAATGATGGGGCACTATTCCCCCCACTGACACCAATGATGGGGCACTATTCCCCCCACTGACACCAATGATGGGGCACTATTCCCCCCACTGACACCAATGATGGGGCACTATTCCCCCCACTGACACCAATGATGGGGCACTATTCCCCCCACTGACACCAATGATGGGGCACTATTCCCCCCACTGACACCAATGATGGGGCACTATTCCCCCCACTGACACCAATGATGGGGCACTATTCCCCCCACTTACACCAATGATGGGGCACTATTCCCCCCAATGACACCAATGATGGGGCACTATTCCCCCCACTGACACCAATGATGGGGCACTATTCCCCCCACTGACACCAATGATGGGGCTCTATTCCCCCCACTGACACCAATGATGAGGCACTATTCCCCCCACTGACACCAATGATGGGGCACTATTCCCCCCACTGACACCAATGATGGGGCACTATTCCCCCCACTGACACCAATGATGGGGCACTATTCCCCCCACTGACACCAATGATGGGGCACTATTCCCCCCACTGACACCAATGATGGGGCACTATTCCCCCCACTGACACCAATGATGGGGCACTATTCCCCCCACTGACACCAATGATGGGGCACTATTCCCCCCACTGACACCAATGATGGGGCACTATTCCTCCCACTGACACCAATGATGGGGCACTATTCCTCCCACTGACACCAATGATGGGGCACTATTCCTCCCACTGACACCAATGATGGGGCACTATTCCTCCCACTGACACCAATGATGGGGCACTATTCCTCCCACTGACACCAATGATGGGGCACTATTCCTCCCACTGACACCAATGATGGGGCACTATTCCTCCCACAGACACCAATGATGGGGCACTATTCCTCCCACAGACACCAATGATGGGGCACTATTCCTCCCACTGACACCAATGATGGGGCACTATTCCTCCCACTGACACCAATGATGGGGCACTATTCCTCCCACTGACACCAATGATGGGGCACTATTCCTCCCACTGACACCAATGATGGGGCACTATTCCTCCCACTGACACCAATGATGGGGCACTATTCCTCCCACTGACACCAATGATGGGGCACTATTCCCCCCACTGACACCAATGATGGGGCACTATTCCCCCACTGACACCAATGATGGGGCACTATTCCCCCACTGACACCAATGATGGGGCACTATTCCCCCCACTGACACCAATGTTGGGGCACTATTCCCCCCACTGACACCAACGATGGGGCACTATTCCTCCCACTGACACCAACGATGGGGCACTATTTCTCCCACTGACACCAACGATGGGGCACTATTCCTCCCACTGACATCAGTGATGGGGCACTACTCCTCCCAATGACACCAATGATGTGGCACTAGTCCTCCCACTGACACCAATGATGGGGCACTAGTCCTCCCACTGACACCAATGATGGGGCACTATTCCCCCCACTGACACCAATGATGGGGCACTATTCCCCCACTGACACCAATGATGGGGCACTATTCCTCCCACTGACACCAATGATGGGGCACTATTCCTCCCACTGACACCAATGATGGGGCACTATTCCCCCCACTGACACCAATGATGGGGCACTATTCCCCCACTGACACCAATGATGGGGCACTATTCCCCCACTGACACCAATGATGGGGCACTATTCCCCCCACTGACACCAATGTTGGGGCACTATTCCCCCCACTGACACCAACGATGGGGCACTATTCCTCCCACTGACACCAACGATGGGGCACTATTCCTCCCACTGACACCAACGATGGGGCACTATTCCTCCCACTGACATCAGTGATGGGGCACTACTCCTCCCACTGACACCAATGATGTGGCACTAGTCCTCCCACTGACACCAATGATGGGGCACTAGTCCTCCCACTGCAAAATTACAGTTATGAAGTAGCAGCGAAAATAATTTTATGGTTGGGGGTCACCACAACATGAGGAACTGTATTAAGGGGTCGCGGCATTAGAAAGGTTGAGAGCCACTGGTATAGAGGCTAAGTTTGCCTTTAAAAACATACTATATTTCCTGTGCACTGCTGACCCCCTGTGCACTGCCATACTGACCCCTGTACACTCCCCTGCTGACTGACCATCCTCTGCCCTGCTGACCCCATATACACTGGCCTACAAACTGATGACCCTGCAATACACTACCATACTGACCACCCGTCCTCTGCCTTACTGTCAGCCTGTCCTCTGCCCTGCTAACCCCATATACACTGCCGTACAAACTACTGATCCCTGCCCTTTGCTCTACTAACCCCTGTTCTCTGCCTTGCTGAACCCCAGTACACTCCACTACTGATTCCTGTTTTTGTACACCGCCCTGCTGACTTCTTATGCTCTGTCCCCCTGACATGTTTTACTGCACCCACACATCAGACTGACTAGATCTGGCCCTGATTTCTAAGGAATACATATCCCATTATACCTTGCTGCCTGCAATCAGTAATTCTGCTGTGGAAACTCCTCTTCTCAGCACCTCTGTTGGTCAGAAGGCAGGCTCTGTGAAATGTGTGACACTGCAGTGCCTACTCACAGGGTATAGTGAATATGTATCACAGAATTCAAAGAAGGAAATGTGTGAGGATCTTCACAAAGTAAGTTTTGCAAACATTAAGATCATTCAGTTTTGTAGAATTAGGCTAGAACAAGAGAGATATTTGGCTCACTAGGAGGAAAAAGACTGGATATATTATGTGATGGCTAGTAAATGAACCACGCAAGTAAAGTCCTTAACGTCCAAGGGTGGTTAAGGGATAATCCAACAATGCTTGACTCAGTGGTAGCTCAAAAAGATCTAGAAGAGACTTTGTGTGAACCATAAAAGGAGAGAAGCAGCGCCATCTAAGTGCAGCACTAAAAACAAATAATTTATTTCCACAAAATTGGCAACTCACAACAGCAATAGTCAAATGAGCACTTGTCAAACTGGTGTCAACCGCTGTGAAACTCCTGTTCAGTCCCGCTGCAGGCAGGTCTCTAATGCACTGTCCTTGGCTATGCTGGTGGCTTCCAGTACATCCTGGTCAGTGTGGATCCACAGGGCAGACGGGAGTGATGTCAGCTCCAGGTAGAGAAGTAGTAGGCATGGCACGCATTTGGAGCATGCATGCTTTTTCATCAGGCCATCTATCTTCATCAAGATGGCCTGATGAAGGAGCATGCATGCTCTGAACCAGGGGCGGACTGACCATTTGAGCACTCGGGCACTGCCCAAGGGTCCGGGGTCAGTAGGGGGCCCCATGAGATGCCCCTGGTTCCTTTCATTGGATTTTTCACAGGCTTTTTTGGGTGTTGGCAAGGACACAGGGGACCCATGCTCCCCTATTGCCCGGGGGCCCCATGAGTTGTCAGTCCACCCCTGCTCTGAACGCATGCCTGCACTGCATTCTGGTGTGAACTGACCCTAAGAAGACATGATTCTGTAGCTTCTATAGACTGCTGCTAAAAAATTGCCAGTGTGACATGGCCCAGTGAGTTCATATATACTATGTATGTTACATGTAAATATTTTTATGTTATTATGGTTTACAGTTTGTTACTTCTTTAGCCTTTTTTGGTTGCAATTGCTTAAAAATAGTTTTAGTTTAGTTTTAGTACTTTTAGTTTAACACATTGAGCACAAAAAAAAACTTTGTTAACATTCTTACTCCAAAATTTGAAATTTACAATTTTTGATGTTGCTTTTCTGATCTTCTGGTCTTCACAAGATAGAGTTATCAGTGGACAGTGCAGTCTTCAGTCAGTTAGCTGGGAGGAGGGAGGAGCAGGGGATTGCCTTGCCATCCTAGGCTTTGCGGTTATCTGTTTCTATTAATGAACACAGTTTAGAGAGACACAACTCTAGTCCCTGCATGCAATGGTGACTCCATAGGAGGTTGCAAGAGAAGGGAGCCTCCCTGAAACAAGAAATCTGGGCCAGCAGTCAAATCACCAGCTTAACCTGGAACATAGGCAAGGATTACAGTGATAAAGAAGCTGCATACTTAGTACGTGAATAAATCAGCTGCTGAAATTGATTAAAAAACGAGGGATTAAAATCACTTTAAGCAAAATAACCACATGCTTAGGCCTCCAGTGGAGTGAATAAATCAGCTGCTGAAATTGCTTAAAAAACGAGGGATTAAAATCACTTTAAGCAAAATAACCACATGCTTAGGCCTCCAGTGGAGGGCGACAACAGAGTTTTGACCCTAACTATCATGCCCTTAAAGCATCCTTTTTGCCCCTTTGCCCTCAGGTCCCCTACTCCACCCTGCTATTTCTAATTTGCTTACAGAGATAAGTTCAAAGTACAAAATTATAAACTTTAAAGTGAGAATTTTTTAAAGAAAGGGTTTTGAATACATTTTTTATTTTTGTTAAAATCAAAGTGTGAATTTGTGAAAATCAAAGCAAAATTAATTAATTCAGAGTGAAAATGGATATACAGTAAAAATCATTCTTTTTAAGTACCATTTATCAGAGCAGCGATTTTCCTCACCAAAGGGCCTCAGTTGGTTAAAAGCAGCCCCAGCTCGATTCATCCAAGTCACGCCCCATCATGTTTATCCCACCAGTGGGGCTTAATCATGGACCCCCATGATTAGGCCCTGGAGGCAGAGTAAAACATGTTGAAGGCATTGCGTGGATAAATCAAGCTGAGGCTGCTTTTACCTGCTAACCACTCAGGCCAGGCAAAGTGTGAGACGGTGGGGCTATCTCTTTCTGTTTCTACAGCCTATATTACATAGAAACGTAACTCATTTATTTTAAAGCAGTGTGCTTACTGCCCCCCCAGTAAAACACTCCCAACACACAGTTAACCCTTTGATCGCTCCTCATGTTAACCCTTTCCTGCCCAGTGCCATTAGTACAGTGTCAGTGCTTTTTTTAGCACTGATCACTGTAGTCAGTTCCCCCCAGTTCACCCCAGTGTCAGAATGCCCGCCGCAGTCCCGTAGTCCCATTATAAGTCGATGATCGCTGCCATTATTAGTAAAAAAAAAAATTCCAGTATCTATACCACCATTTTTTAAACGCTATAACTTTCACGGAAACCAATTCATTTACATGTATTGGGATTTTTTTTTAGCAAAGACATGTAGCAGAATATATTTTGGTCTAAATTTATGACGAAATTTGATTTTTTAAATTTTTTTACTGGACATGTTTAATAGCAAAAAGTTAAAAATATAGTTTTTTCTCAAAATTGTAGTTTTTTTTAAAAAAACAAAAATAACAAACGCAAAGGCGATCAAATACCATTGAAAGAAAGCTCAATTTGTGGGAAAAAAAAGGATGTAAATTTAATTTGGGTGCAACGTTGCATGACCGCGCAATTGTCAGTTAAAGTAAAGCAACTCCAAAATGCAAAAAATGGCTCCGTCAGGTAGGAGGTAAATCCTCAGGACGGCAAATGGTTCATATATTTTTTGCGTTAGACAGGGCTTTTGTTTTTAGAGGTAACATGAGGGAACACAGCTCCAGCACTGATGTAATGTAATGACAAGGGGTGGTGGCAGTGGTGATGGGATGTGCTGGAAGGTCTATTGATTCTGGCTGCTGGTGGACCTATTGTCACTGGAGGGGATCTGTTTTTGCATGGTGGTCTGTTGTTGCTGGTGGGGATCTATTGTTGCTGTAAGTGATCTACTGTTGAGGGAGGGGTCTGTTGTTGCTGGATGCTGAAGAGTCTATTAATGCTGGCTGCTGCTGGGAGATCTGTTGTTGCTGCTGGGGGGAGGGGGTGTCTGTTGTTGCTAGGGTGGTATTTTGTTACCTAAGATATCTATTGCTGCTGGCTACAGGAGATGAATTTTACTGCTTTTCTTGCTATCAATAATAAATTTCGTATAAATTACATAGCACCAGAAAATGATACTTTGCTGTGTTTTCTCTCTAAGGTGCGGTACTGGCAGGTGGGTTGAGGTGGAACCAAGGGACTGTGAAAAAGTGATTTTAATAGAATAGTTATTTGTGAGCCACCAGGAGTCAACTTACTCTATTATTAGTGTTAATTGTGTGCTTAAGTGAATATTTATTAAATATTGGATCGCCAGGCACTAGAGAGAGGAGAGGAGACAAGGGAGAGGTTCAAGCTGCCAACACAGACTTATCACATTAACTAAATTGAATAACAACACCATCTCAAATTTAAAGAAAATAATTGACATTCCCTTTTTTTTTTTTTTTTTTTTTTTAAATGTTTTATTAATTTTTTATTATTTTATTCACATAGAATTGACATTCCAATTTTTCATTAATTTTTTATTAATATTTGTTATAATAACATATAATTTTTTAATTCATATTTATAAATTAATTTATGTTAATTGTATATTTAAGCACCATAGAAGTAAGTAATGATTGGATTATAGGTGGTATATTAAGAAATTCACACAACCAAAAAAGGTTAATCACAAAAGGTTGATAATATTGGAGCGCGGTACAGTATAAGAATTCATAGACTGTGAAAAAGTGGTTCAGAAGGGGAGAGTTTCTGCACCTATTCTCTATGAAAAAAAGCCCTGGCATTAGATATAGTTTAGTGAAAATGTTTATATGCATGGTATAATCAACAACATATTCAACAATCAACAGCTTAAACTCTAGTTTAAATATTTTCTGAAAGCAGAGAATCTGGAACATTGAATAGTGGTAATTCCAATTACAACATTTCAACAAAAGGTACAGTGCATTTAAGTTGATTTTAGAGCACAAAAAATGCAATATATTACCCATTTTTTGGTAAAATATAAAAAATGAGCTTGCGCCAAGTAACCCTATATTTTCTATAGGCAACACTTTAAAAGCCCCTACTGGTTATCAGTATAGAGTTAATCTAGAATTATTAGCCTCTCTCTCATGGACAAAGTGGTATGTAACATGTATCTCAAGCAATGTCTGATGTGTAAATAAACCAAAATGGTTCAAATAGTAGCCGTTTTCCTATGATCAAAGCCAAACCATTATGGGAAATGGGGAACTAAATGCCACACAGGAAGTATGGGCATATTAAAGTCCATACTGGCATTTAGTTTGCCGTTTCCCATGCTGGTTTAGCTTTGACCATGGGAAAATGGCTACAGTTTGATCTGCAGTAAAAGATGCCCATATTTCCTTGCTTGGCATTTAGTATGTCATTTTTCATACTTGTTTGACCTTGTCCATGGAAAAATGGCTGCCGTTTGATCTACAGTGAGATGGTGCGTCAAGTTTCCCATGCCCACAGACTATTTAAGTACAGAAAGATTGACGTCAGCAGTGCATGCATGTGCACGAAATGCGCTGGGTGGGGCCTTACGTACCGTCGTCACGCTTCGGTTTCTGGGATGGTGGCCATCTTTGCAAGTTCGTCCGAGTCTTATGTATTGTTTGTTCCACCTGGTTGATGCTTTTATATTAATTTATTACGGGGCCCCCAGATAGCCCCTGATTTCAATGAGTGAAGGGTACATTGTACCCCTACTCATTCACAAAAAAAAACCTAGAAAAAAAGAACTCAAACATTTGAATGTCTTTTATTTAAAAAGTAAAAAACTTAAAAAATGTTACCTTATTGTCACTCCATCATCAATCACGATGCCTGCCACATAAACAAAAAAAGGCAATGTAGCCCGTCCAGCCCCCATTCATTTGCTTGCATGGTTGGGGATTCTCAGCCATGTAAGTGAATGGATTGAGTTATGTCAGTGGTTGGTAAGGACATGGCAGGTACAAGCTCCCGCTGCTTCCTTAGCAAACTATTGTCATATTTATCCATGTAGAACTCCCTAAATGTTCAGTATTTGGTTGAACATCTGAACAGACAATCTTCTTATGTGCTCATCCCTTCTCATAATATGATTGACCTGAAATGCTTAAAGTTCCCGATGTGATAGTAGCCATTGTCTTCTGCTAGCAATGGTGGGGCCCATATACAGTAATGAGTAATGGTAATTCAATGAAGATAATAGGTTGTGGTAAATGCTCCAAGCAAAATCTCTTGGTGCTGAGGTGTAAAGGTGTCTGTATGCAGTGTCTCTAGAGTGTTGTCAGAAAGAGGTTGGGCATCCACCCACTTTCCAATCCTGTGGACATCACGGCCTCCTGGGAACAGGATTCTTGCAGAGGCTCTTCTCTGTTCACAGAGTTACCGCCTGACAGCAGAGATGACTGGCTGAAGACTGAGTGACAGTCCCGATGCAAAGAAGCTGATGTGTTCCTGGCATGGCTGTCAGTGTCACCGCTGTGCTGAACTGTTATGCAGTAGTAGCCAGCAAGCAATCTGCCTCTGGAGGAGAACGGCAGTCCCCTGTGTTCAGCTCTGAATCCTGCACCCAGAGAGCTAGCCAGACCCTTGATGTACAATATATCTCCTCTCCCAGCAACCTTCTAGTTCTCCAGATCTCTGGTAGTTGTAGCTCAATCAGCATTCAGAAATACAGTATGTATTGGCTATAAAACTACAGGTTACAGGATCCTTTGCTCTCAGAAGAACTGAATCCACTCTGTTAACAGGATGTAATTTAGCAGCTCCAGTACTGGGCACTAGCGGGAAAAAGGATTAACCAAATTCGGGCACTGCCTGAGGGCCCGGGGTCAGTAGGGGGCCCCATGAGATGCCCCTGGTACCTTTTTCATAGGCTTTTTTGAGTTTGGGCAAGGACACAGGGGCCCCATGATCCCCTATTGCCCGGGGGCCCCATGAGTTGTCAGTCCGCCCCTGGTCTCATCTGTAAATGTCCCTGAATGGCATAATAATATAGTGAGCACCTGGCTACATCCTCCCCACACTTTAAATCTTTGATCTCAAAAGAAGTAGTGGAAATGTAATACTAATTACCTAATATACAATGACAAATTTGAATGTTAACTGTAAACAAGAAATCAACCATAGCTCATATTCACAAGTAATTTACAAACATCAGGGTTTATCTGTAACCACTTGCATAACTCGGCAGTTAGAGTGAGATTACATTGTTGACAGGCCAGTGTGATGACTGTGGCCCACTCAGCAGTGTCAGAGGGCGAGTCAAGGTCACCTTCTACCCAATGAACGGTAGTAGGATTTGACATTTTAATTGAATGCTGAGCAGTGGGTATAAGTTCATCATAGTTTTCTCCCAGTGTATTGTATGTCAGTCTCGTGGGTGGGTTAATGTACTGTCACAGTCTGGAATTCATAGAGTCTTCAATCATGGGCTCATAATTTGAATCAGAAGCGCTTGTGCTGAGATGATGAGGGGAATCAGCAGCACATAGACTAGGCAGGCTGGTGGACTCCTTCACAGATGCCTTGTCAGGACTCAGCTTCCCAAGTCTTCAGTCCACAATGGGGACCAGCAACAACCGAATGGGGTTCAAACTCAAAATCATTGTCAGCTTTCACCTTGTTGTCAGGCCTTCAACACTAGGTCAGAGTGAATCTCGATGCCCCTTCTGATGGATGCACTAGCTGTTTTGGCTTTAACTTTGGTAGTGTCCAAGGGAGTGAGGGAGATGGCCACTCCTGGCTCTGGGGCTTTTCCTCCTGTTTTCCTAACTGAAGGAGAGGTGTAATTATTCTCCCGAAACTGTGGCCACAACCAATCAGGCACTATCTCTCCTTCATCACTTTCATCCTCTTCCTCTGTTTGAATATCAGTTTGACATTGCCAGTGTGATCTAGGCCTAAGGTTGCGTGGTTCAATTGGTTCAAAAGCTGAGATATTCGGATGGCATTTGAAATGTGCAGCAAGTGATTTTGGTGCCACATTTTCAACAGGCCAGTTTTCCCTTCAGTGCGGATTTGATGAACTGGGGAGTTGCTTGCACATGATATATGGTTGGCAGCAATCAGCCAGCTTGTGTTTCCCGGGTACTCCCAAGTTTCTTAATATAACTAATTTATTTGTCATGGGACTTTAAATGAGGCACAGCACACACGACCAACAAAAAACTAGTTTCCAACATTCATTTTTAATAAATGAATAAACTTCTTTTTCCATAGTAATTGCTTTGGGTGCCATCATGATTGTCTACCCACTTTGAATCTGCTTCTGGCTTGTCCACTTAGGTTCTCACGGAGTCCCACTTCCACGGTTCCCAGGTGAGACTTCCCTGGTGATCACTATTTGGAAATACTGTCATATGTATTGTTAGCTGATTTGTAAGTATTAAGGTCCCTCTGGTTAACCTTGAGATTGGAACTACTTTATATATTACAAGATAACACTAGGTATGCTACATACTTGATGTTTGCAGATATTATACTGTACATGCATCTACTCCTGAAGAAGTGAACAGTCACGAAACGCATAGAGTTTTTAGATGCAATTTTAATGTAATTGTGTATTGACATCGGGATTGTATACGGTCAATAGTATATTCAATTATGTATGAAATGCATCGATATGGATTTATTACAAATCAGCTTGTTACCATTTTTTTTTTATATGCAATGAGAAGTTTATTCATTTATTATTAAAAAAAACAAAATTAATATTAGAAAGTAGTTATTTATTGGACGTGTGTGTTGTGCCTCATTTAAAGTCTCAAGACAAATAAATTGGTTGTATGGATATATTAGGGATGGAGGCACATCCCTGGGTGCTTCAGGTCACATTATTTTTGTTGTTTCCCAAGTTTCTCAACAGCACATGATCCCCCAGCTGAAGGTCTTGTACTTTCACCTTGAGGTCGACATTTACTTATTTGCTCTCATGTGGTTGCAGTCTCTTTCGCCTTTGCATAGTCTTGCTTCAAATTTTTCCATAGTTGGAAAACATACCCCTTGTATGAAGTCAGGGATGTGTGATCTGCGGAGGTTCCGAAAGCTAGGTTAACCAGCAGTTGAGCTTCTCTCCCAGACATCAATCTGTAGGGGGAATACCTCATGTCATCGTTAGTCGTACTGTTGTAGGTATGAACTACAGTTGAAACATGATTTCCCCAATGCAGTTTCTTCTTTGAGGGCAAAGTTCCTAGTATATTCAACAAAATGGTGGTTGAACTGTTCAGGTTGAGAATCTCCATGTGGATGATATGGGGAAGTTTGGGACTTTTGGATGTCCAGTAGCTCAAATAGCTTGTGAACATGTTTTCTCTCGAACTCCCTGCCCTGGTCAGAATGTATTCATTGTGCCAGACCATAGTGCTTGGAAAACTTTTCCACCAGTACTTTCGCTTGAAGGCTTCAGCATGTTGAGTAAAGTGGTTGGTAACCACTAGAACAAGCTTCTTCCACTGGCATCAGGTTCCAAACACAGAAAGTCATTGCACACCAATGCCATAGGCCCTTGACTCTGTAGATGTCCCATGGGGGCAGCATTGGTTGGTAGAATTTTCCTTTGAATGCACTGTAAGCATGAGTGACAGTAGCTCTCTACTTTTGCTCTCATAACAGGTCAGTAGAAGTGGTCCCTAACCAATCCTATCTGGTCTTAAGTACCCGTGTTCATCATGAAGAGCCATTAACACAGCTTGTCTGTGTTTCTCTGGTAAGTGCAATTGCTACCTTTCTTCCGAATCTTCTAAAAGACCCCTCAGATAGAGGATTGCTGGTACCAGCAATTGGTTCCATTCTTTGTAGACTAACTTGGAGTTCATGACGGAACCATTTAGTAGCAGGCTGGGATCTTGTTTTGTCAGAGGTTTCAAGGTTAAACTGCTGAGCGGGTCTTCACTCTGATTTGCCTTCAAGTCTCTGTTTGACAACTGTGGGAGCCCCTCGCTTCTCACTTGAGACAGATCGCAGTAACACTTGGGCACTCCCGCTTGGGTGACTGCAATGGCCTCAGTTCCTACAGCTCCTATGTGCTGATGATCAATGCCTTGGCAGAAAGCCTGGACTCCATCAGACATCACATGAGTCCAGCTTTTTGAATCTGTGTCCAGATTATGTGGTCTTTGGGATAAAGTGTCAGCATCTTGGTTCCCTACTCCCAGCCGATAGCTAAAGCTGAATTGAACCCCCAACAAGGTGGCCAGCCAACGATGTCCACTGGCGTCTATCTTGGCTACAAATGGAGAAACAGAAAAAGGGCCTGTGTTATTATGTCCATTGTGAGTATGATACCTATTTTTGTTTCTTTAATAAATTATTTTAAATGATAATGCACTAGGTCGGTGCGCCCTTTTTCTGTTTCTCCATTTGTATCCAGTGTATTCGGACCACCCCGGTCTGTTGAGGGCAGCAAGCAGTGCATATTCCAGAAAATTCCAGAACATTCCTATTGGGTCTACTGAGTCCTTTCCTAGCGCAGGAGTAAAGTGTTTGTTGTGTTGGGTCTATCTTGGCTGTTGTCAGAAGATAAGTTAGGGGATTATTGTCTGTCTTGACTTCAAAGGAGGCCCCATATAGATAATCCTTCAATTTGTTGATGACAGCCCACTTCAGGGCCAAGAACTCCAACTTATGCAGCAAGTAGTTTTTCGCAGCTGGAGTAAGACCTCGGCTTAAATAAGCTATGGGACATAATCTTCCATCTTGCTCTTGGTATAGGACTCCACCCTGCCCCTCTCGACTGGTGTCCACATAGAGCTCATATGGTTTGGTGGGATCTGCATAAGCCAGCACTGGCGCTTCCGCAAGGCTTTTCTTGAGGTGATAGGAAGCTCTCTCACATTGGGGAGTCCACCTCTGCTGATGGATTCTTGTGACTTTCGAGCTCCTTGCCACTCTTAACCCGACTTGCAATTCCTACATTCACCTTTCCCTTCATCCCTCTGTAGTAACTAATTGAGTGGGTGGGCAATCATTGTGAAATTCACCACGAATTTCCGATAAGAGGAGTGCAACCAAGGCCAGACTGGAACAAATAATAGGTCCAATCATTTTAGACTGAGCAGCCAATTTTTTTTTTTAAACCAAAACCTTACTGTGACAGGAGGACCAAGACCTCTGTGAACTTGCATAGCACCAGAGAAGAAGAATAAAGACAGTATCTGGCTACGCCCATAGTGTATCCATAGTGTATCCCCCCGGAGGGGAGAGAGACATGGCAGTTTGTGTGTCTGATCATCCATCCTTAGCACATGCCAGGTGTGCCTTATGGCCAGTCTGGGCCTGAGCAGAACCTTAGGAAAGACCTCAGTTGAGTGACTGTTCTTGGTCTGGGCCACGTGGTAACCACCTCCAACTTCTTAGGGTCAGTGGCTAAAAATGACATGACTTAGGTAGGTTACAGAAGTTTGATAGAACTGACATTTCTCCAATGGCTACTTTAGTCCTTCATGGAGCCTTTGAAAAACCTTCTTAAGTCTCTTTTTGTGTTCTTCAAAAATCATACCAAAAACGATGATGACATCCAAGTACAACAAGACCTTGATTGCAGTCATGTCTCCCACTGTGCGCTCCATTAGCCCTTGGAATGTGGCAGGAGCACCTGATAGTCCTTGAGGCATCCGATTGAACTGAAAGAACCCTAATGGGCAGATGAATGCTGTCTTTTCTCAATCATCCGGATGCATGGGGATATGATAGTACCCACTTTTCAGATCTAGGGCTCTGAACCAATTCGCCCCCGACAGATATTGAAGGGCATCTTTGATTTGAGGAGTGGTATACTGATTGGGAATGGTTCTTCTGTTCAGAGTTCTGTAGTCAATACACAACTGCAGGGTCCCATTTTTCTTCCTCACTACAACTATAGGAGAAGCGTGACGGCTCCTGGATTCTTGTATGACTCCTGGCTTTTTCAACTCAGCAAGTTTCTCTGAGGTCTTTTAGGTCACTCAAAGGTATTCGCCTTGCCCTGTCCCTAAACAGCCTGACTTCCTGCAGCCGAAACCTATGCTGAGCACTTTTAGCATATTCCACATCAAAGTCATTTTTGGAAAACATCTTTTCCCATCTTAACTGATCCTTGACTCTTTTCTCCCACTTAGGAGAAAGAGGAGTGTGCGAGGAAGAAGATTCCCTTTCTGAGTTCTCTGGGCTCTACCTTCACCAAATCAGTAGGTGTTGCCGGAGTGGCTGAATTCACTTGTGCAATCAACATCCAGGGCTTTATCCTGACAGGGGAGTCGGTAGCATTACGGATACTAACTGGCAGCTTCCCTCCATTTTGTGACAAGGCTCTTGCGGGCACTATTTCAGGAACCAGCTCCACTCCTATCTCTCCCGATCGCGAATCAGTTTCCAAGACAACAAATAGTCCTGGCTGATCCCAAGTCAACCTGACTGTGGCCTTTACAGAGACTATTTTGCCAGGCTGCAGCACTCTTTCCCTGGCTCCCAGCCTCCACAATCTTCTCACTCCTTCCATTGGGGTTCTCTGCTTCCTAACCACCCATCAAAAGGTTTGATGCAATTGAGGGTGTGTTTCCTTGAGTATGAGGTCTTCATTCTCAGCTTAGGCTCCATTCACACAATACGTTTTTTAGTGCTTATTGCTTTTTGTTGAAACACACTACAGTCCATTTAATATGGTTTCCTATGGACCATGTTCACATCTATGCTTTTTTGAGCTGCTGTGTTTTTGGAAAGGGTCAGGGACTTTTTTAAAAGCAAAAAGCCATGTTTTTGCTATAATAGAGTTCAATGGAGAAGCTACTGAAATGCATGGTGGTGCGTTTTTGCTGCGTTTTGCATTTTTATTCTGCCCAGCAACAAAAAAAAATCCACTTTAACAAAAAAAAGCTGAACAAAATGCAAAATGTAAAAAACAAAGCATCAAAAACACATGTAGAAAAATGCAAAACAAACTGCAAAAAGCACTGGAGAATGCATCAAATGCAAAATGCATATATGCATATATACCAAGCCTAAAGGAATAAGCAACCTAGGTCAGTGATGGTTACAATTAATAGGTAGTGTTGTACTGTCCCTGGTGGTCTGGAACACACTACTGCTAATATATCAAATTTCTCTGTCTTCCCTGCAGTCGTGGGACCAAAAGTTATTTTAAATGGAATGTAGCCATCACAGGGGAAATTTTCAGAGCCAATACCCCAGATCTCCAATTCTTCCAACTTTTGCAAAGGAATATGTTTCAGGTACTTGTCATAAAAGTCTTTGTATAGCAAGGTCACTTGGGCCCCAGTGTCTAACGGTGCCTTAGTGTATACTATCCTCCACCTGAACTGACAATACAGGAGAGGGGCCTATCAGCTTCTCAGGTAAATTGACTGGCGCTTCATGGTTGGCTTGACCCTTTGTTCTCCCTGCTAGTTGTTGGAATGATCCGACTTTGACTTTAGGTTGAGTTAGTGCATTGAATCTCTGCGCATTTCCCCTGGGCTCTGGTGGCTTTCAATTGGACTTCTTAAAGGGTTCTGATGAGTTTCTGGAAGACTTTCTGTTACATTTTTGCTTTGCTTTCAGACATTTCTGTCCTTTGGAGTGCTGGTTTTTCTCAGGGCCCTCAGTTAGCTCCTTCACTGAAGCCCCCTGAAGTTTTTCCCCTTGCTCGGTGAGGAGAAGCTTCTGTATTGCTTTTAGCACTTCCACAATTAGATCTGGATCAGGCATTTTCCCCAAGGCACTGAGCCCTAAAATGTCCAGGTTCTCCACACTGATAGCACTTTCGCTCTTCATAGACTAAGGCTTGGGCCTCCCTCTGATCTGGTTTGGCTGCCAGCTTGTGTCTCCATTACTTTCAGCAAGCTTTGCTGTATCTGATCCTGAACTTCAGCAACTTGAGCCAGCAGGTTGGCTGGGGCTGCCTCACTGACAGTTTTGGAGCTTGAAGAGCTGGAATGTTTGTCTGCTTCTGTCTCCCCATCACTGTCCTCATCAGTGAAGTACTTGTCTACCTTTACCACCCACGCCAAAACTTTCTCCTTCTTGGGAGCAGATTTTGGTAGTTCTCTCGATTCTTGATTCTTCTCCTCTAATAAAGGTTCCTCCTCTCTCACCTCTCTCACTAATTCAGAGAAAGTGGGAGTTGCTTGCGGTCCTTTGGGTAATAGTTTTAGCACAATCAGTTGATTAGGCCATGCACCTTGTAGGATCTGCTCCAGGCAGACTTTGTCAGCATCCCAGAGATCGATCCTTTTCTTTAGGATAATCTGATGTAGAATTTTATACACTCGAGTATTGTATTCTGAAAGCCTCTCACCCCTACATTAATGAGTGTGCTCAAACTTATACAAAAGGTCTGGACGTTTCTTCACTCAGCTGAATACAGCATATAAAACTCCGATATAGTACATTGTTATACAATCCTGCTTTCTTATCCTCAGACTGTGAATCAATGCAGCTGTGGGCCCTCTAAGACTTTCACTTAGTCTTTGTCTCTTGACTAATTTGGAGACATCCCATTCTTCCACAATCTGAGTTGCCTAACCCATCCAGGTTTCAAACTCTTCCTCTGCTGCAGGGGTCTGAATCCACCCCAAGAAAAAGCAAAGCTTGTGAAATCCTTGACTGACAAAAGCAGTGGATGTCTGACCTTGCAAGCCTCCTGACACCTCTGACAATCTGAGTTCACACATACAGTATTTCAACAGTATGAAATAATAATGCAAGAGACATGCTTCTTTAGTGACACCTCTATATTAGGCTTGTTCAAAAGAGTAGACCACAGAATGAAGGTTTAGGAGGTACATCCCCAGTAAATGCATAAAAGCAAAACACTGATAAAATGTAAAAAAACTAAATAGCAAAGGTTAATAGATTATACAGTCACAAATGGTACATTGTAACTATGTAACTGCAAAACAAGCAGCAGGAGGGGGAGGCTCCCTTTGGGCCACCAGCATCACAATAAGGAAGGTAAAGATTTATGAATATATATATATATATATATATATATATATAAATACATTATAAAGTATTGGGACACCCCTCCAAATCATTGGATTCAGGTGTTCCAATCACCTCCATGGCCACAGTTGTATAAAATCAAGCACCTAGGCATGCAGACTGCTTCTACAAATATTTTTGAAAGAATGGGTCGCTTTCAGTTCTGGTTCCGTGATAAGTTGCAATAAGCCATCCGTGAAACCGGGAACAACAGTAACTCAGCCATGAAGTGGTAGGCCATGTAAAATGACAGACCGGGGTCAGCGCATGCTGAAGTACACAGAAGTGTGCAGAAGTCGCAAACTGTCTGCAGAGTCTATGGTTAAAGACCTCCAAACTTTGTGTGGCCTTCAGATTAACACAACAGTGTGTAGTGAGCTTCAAGAAATGGGTTTCCATGGCCGAGCAGCTGCATCCAAGCTTTACACCACCAGGTGCAATGCAAAGCGTTGGATGCAGTGGTGTAAAGCATCCCACCACAGGATTCTAGAGCAGTGGAGACGTGTTCTCTAGAGTGACAAATCATGCTTCTCTGTCTGGAAATCCGATGGACATGTCTGGGTTTGGTGGTTGTCAGGAGAATGGTACTTGCCTTACTGCATTAGACCAAGTGTAACGGTTGGTGGAGGGGGGATTATGGTGTGGGGTTGTTCTCCAGGGATTGGGCTTGGCCCCTTAGTTCCAGTGAAGGGAACTCTTAAGGTATCAGCATACCAAGACATTTTGGACAATTTCATGCTCCCAACTTTGTGGGAACAGTTTGGGGATGGCCTCTTCCTTTTCCAACATGACTGCGTACCAGTGCACAACACAAGGACCATAAAGACATGGATGAGCGAGTTTGGGGTGGAGGAGCTTGACTGGCCTGCACCCGATAGAACACCTTTGGGATGAGTTACAGCAAAAACTGTGAGCTAGGCCTTCTCTTCTGACATCAGTGCCTGACCTCACGAATACACTTCTGGAAGAATGGCCAAACATTCTCATAGACAGCCTTCCTAGAAGAGTTGAAGCTGTTATAGCCGCAAAGGGTGGGCCAACTCAATATTGAACCCTACGGACTAAGACTGAAATGCCATTAAAGTTCATGTGTGTGTAAAGACAGGCGTCCCAATACTTTTGGCAATATAGTGTATATATACCCTTGAATAAAAGGGTATAGACACCGTAATTTGAATAACAATAGCTTAGATGCAAAGAGGTCTCTTTAACTAGAAATAACTTGAGCCCTGAGATGTTTAAAGTTACTAATGTGATGGTAGCCGTTGTCTTCTGCTAGCAATGGAGGGGCATGTATACAGTAGTAAGTAAAGGTTAGTGATGGGAAGCCCTGGAAAAAAAGGCAACATTGGAAAAAAAACACATTTATTTTCAAAGCCATTTTTGTTTTTTTTTCCTGGAAAAATTGGATTTTTTTTTTTAAAGAAATGTGGAAATTATTCTTTTAAAATGACAAATAATATGATAAATAATATATCTATGACATGGTATTCACACTATATACCATGACGACCTTAATGAAAGAATCTGAGACTTTATGTAAAGTTCTCTCAGCTGAAGACAAGCAAATCCTGGAATACAATTTAAGTAACACTGTACTTCTTAATGCAGTTCTCAGATAAGATAGTGTGCATTTCTGCCACTAGGGCGCACTGCAGGGCAAAGGCTCCAATTTAGTTTGCTTGTGGGTCCCATCTTGTACCTCCCACAGTTAGGTTATGGTTGGGATACAGTAGATAGTTTCTGTCCTCCACTCAGGCTATAATTGACAGGTAAGAGGGTAAATTCGATAAATTAGTTTATCTTTATAACCTTTAAAACATACTGTTAATGTTCCCCACCATCACAGCATAATGTTTAGCTATAGTCTGGTAAGTAAATTGATTTTTCTTTTCCTCTTCTCAGTAAAATGGTGAGACCAACATCTAGAGCAGTGTTTCTCAACCGGGATTCCATGAGAGGTTCCCAGGGGTTCTGCCACAATCTGCCTGTCCATCATAAGCTATAGATCGCATCCCCATATAGCTGACGGTCAAGCTGCAAAACCACAGAGGGAAACAGCCTGCATCACTGTCGTGCGCCAATCCCAGCCGGCCGGCCCCTCCTGTATGCTCCAGGTGCCTGTGTGTGACATCGGGGGGGACGAGAGAGCAGGGCAGGTGGGGATCAATGTGCCAAATACAATCCTGAAGCTTTCCTGAGCTACTCTGCTTGAGGAAAACTGCTATAGACCCCAGTATTGTGTCCTCCAGTACTGGCTCCACCTAGCCCCCCTGTACTGTGCTGTGCTCTACTGCCCCCCTATACTGTTCCCTCCTGGCCATCCAATACTGTTCTTTCCTGGCCCCCCTATACTGTAACCCCCTCCCCCATGTGCTCTGCCCTGCTGACCTCACGTACACTGCTTATATCAAGTTTGACCCAGAATTGAACAACTGTGCAAAAGTGAAGCAAGCAAAAGTTTTACATTATGGAGGTAAGTTTTAGTATTTATTCAATTGTTTAATGCTCTAAGAATACTTGTTATATCTACAGCTCCTTGACCACATCAATGTTCTATGAGCTGTACATACAAAAATTATTTCAGGGGTTCCATGAGATCTCAGACTTTTTGCCAAGGGTTCCTCAAAGGTAAAAAGGGTAAAGAGAAAACCTGATCTAGAGTTTACAAACATTTCCACAGTGCAATTTCTGCTTAGCAAAGCTGCAGTTTGCAGTGTAACAAAATTACTTTCAATTTGTAGGACTACTCCACACTGAATTTTTTTTTTTTTTTAATTTTTCTGAAAATTTTCATTTTATATTTTTCCACATTTTACATCTCTAGTAATGCCAATTCAATGAAGATAACAGGCTGTGGTAAATGTTCAAAGCAAAAATCTCTTGGTACTGAGGTGTAAAGATGTCTGCATGCAGTGTCACAATAAATATCCAACTTCAGCCCAGATGTGTTGGAGAGCATGGTGTGACGGTCGCGGCGTCAGACCCCCAGCCTTTATCACCAACTTGTGACTGAAGGACTAGCCAATCTAAAACCGCAATGTCACGTACGTAACAATGCCACGCTCAGCTGCACCCTGTATAAAGATTTTCCAGCTAATGTACCACAATCTATGTACCTGCAGCCTGAGAGCAGTTGTTACTCAGTCAGGTTAATTATGCAATTAACCCTTCACACTGCCACGACCGCCTTTTTGTACAGAAAAGGAGGAAACTCGCCAATATTAGCAATAACACTATGATGTTTGAATAATCGTCTGTATACCACTGTCACTGCAGGCAGAGATATATAGAAGTTTAAAACACAGTAGCGATCTTCAGAGACAGGGATTCTTGTTTGCATTAAAGAGCTTTAGAAACAGTTCAACACTTTTCAGAAAATAAGATTAATTACTAAAAAGGTCAAAATGGTGCAATAACAATATTTAACCATTAGCCGCCCGGCCAATGGCCGTTTGGCGGCTTCAAAACAGTCTCTGCATTCCGGGTGCACGCCATTTGGCGTGCTCCCGCACATGCGCCGTTTGCGCTAATGCAGAGCGGCGCAGCAGTGCGATCTGTCACCGGCCGTGCACCTCGGACACGGCCGATGACAGATCCGAGTACCGGCTCCCGTTGCTGGTACCATGTGACCTGCTGTGACCAATCACAGCAGGTCACATGACAGTTGCATACAATGGATGGCTTCATTCATGATGCCATCCATTGTATACTAGTGCCTAGCTGTGAATGGTCACAGCTAATCACATGCACATGTCATGTGATTAGCTGTGACCAAATCACAGCTAAGCACAAAAAAAAAAAAAAAAAAAAAAGCTGAATGAATCGATTTCATTCAGCTAAATGCTTGCTTATAGCAAAGTAATTCTTTGCTATAAGCAAATTGTGTAAAAAAAAAAAAAAATACTGATCACTTCCCCAAAGTAGTACAATGTTACTATGGTAACATTGTACTACTTTGGTCATAGTAAAATATGAAAACAAAATCTTAAAAAAAATAAAAAAAATGTAATAAAAAATTAAATATAATAAAAAAATTAAAAAAAAAAAAAAAAAAAATTTTTTTTTTCATACTGTCACCAGTCAGTGTCCCTGTTCACCGCCATGCCAGTTATATGATGATGCTGTACTGCACTGGTGACAGTATGTAAAAAAAAAAATAGTGAAAATAGTTTTTTTAATTTTTAAATTTTCCGAAAAATTATGACAAAAAAATACAACTTCAAAAAACTCGCCATGCCTCTTATGAAGTACGTCGGACTGTCTACTCTGAAAAAAGGGGTCATTTGGGGATATCTGTACTATTCTGACATTCTTGGACCTCAAGAAATTAGATTGGCTGTCAGTACTTCAGGATTGATCAATATTCAGATCTATACCATAGTTTGTGAACTCTATAACTTTCCTACAAACTAAAAAATACATCCTAATTTGGGTTATTTTCACCAAAGACATGTAGCAGAATACATCTCGGCCTAAATTTATGAAGAACAATTATTTATTTGTAAACTTTTATAACAGAAACAAAAAAAAAGTGTTTTTTTTCAAAAATTTTGGTCTTTTTTTGTTAATTTAGCAAAAAATAAAAACACCAGCGGTGATTAAATACCACCAAAAGAAAGCTCTAGTTGTGTGAAGAAAATGATAAAATTTTAGTTTGGGTACAGTGTTGTATGACCGCGCAATTGTCATTCAAAGTGTGAGAGCGCTGAAACCTGAAAAATGGCCTGGGCAGGAAGGTGTAAAATTGCACGGTATTGAAATGGTTAAAGAAAAGGATGTAGTCAATATATATATATATATATATATATATGTATATATATATATATATATATATATATATATATATATATATATAAATACAGAGAGCAATAACACAGCAAAGAGATAACAGAAAGAAGTTTTAGAGAGATAGAGTACTTGCCAAAAGTCCTGGGTTAAGCAGATCAAGTTTCAGAGCAAAGGGTACCATCTCCCAAGTTGGTTCCTGATGTTAAAAGGGGAGAATTCTTCAACTTACTGCTCCAAGCATAACAGCCTTTTTCTAGGAACTCAACAGGGTGTCTCCTTACAGCAGAGAACCAATCGTCTCATTTGGGGAGGGGTGTTGTAGGCGGGGGATTCAGACTAGAACCAAAATCCCTCCCAAGTTATACCATGGGCAATAACCTTCCCTAGGTTCATTTAACATTTTATCCACGGGTAGATTAATATGCAGAATCATCTGCTGAACGTCTAGATATCAAACATGGCATAGTTCACTATTTCAGCTAGAACTATATGGCTTTCTGCTCTCCTGTAGACTTCAACTAGGGAGTGTAATATATCAGACGACTCGTATTAAACTGAGCTATCCAAATACATGCTTGGTTTTTATGTAATTATTTCCCATCACCCTGCTTCCTGGATGACTTCTCCTCCTGGCTACCCTTCTTCCTCTCCTCTGAGCTACCCACCATCATCCTTGGGGATTTCAACATCCCTGTCAACCTCGACAACCCAGACACAGCCCGTCTCCTCCACCTAACCTCCTCCTTTGCACTTGCACAGTGCATACAATCCACCACCCACTCCGACGGAAATATCCTGGACCTTGTCTTCTCCAACCGCTGCGCTCCCCACAACCTCACTAACACCCCCTTCCCTCTCTCTGACCACAACCTGATCACCTTCTCTATCTCCTCGTCCTCCAACGCCTACCCCTCCAAATGTCACACTACTACCAGCCGTAACCTCCGCAACCTTAACCCTGCCTCCCTCCACTCTGCAGCTGATCAACTCCACGACCGCATCCTCCCCCTGTCCTGCCCTGACTTGGCTTTGACCGCCTACAACAATGCGCTCTCAACAGCCCTTGACTCACTAGCGCATTTAACCACACGCAACATCAGACCCCGACCACTCCAGCCCTGGCAGACTGATCACACCAAAACCCTCAAACGACAAAGTCGTGCCCTGGAGCGCAAAACCAAATCCCAACAAGCCTTCACCCGCTACAAATCTGCCTTCAGCACCTACACCTCCTCCCTCCATGCTGCCAAACAGGCCTACTTCTTGACCCTCATCAAAGCCCTCTCCTCCAATCCTCGCCGACTCTTCTCTGCCTTCAGCTCTCTACTCTCTCCACCCCCACCTCCACCCAGCACCTCACTCACTGCCCTTGAGATTGCCAATCACTTCAAAAACAAGATTGACACAATTTGCAAGGACATTGCCGCAACTCACACGCCCTCTCAACCCGTCCCCTCTCACACAGCTACCCCCTTATCCCCCCTCCCCCTCGACATAACCCGCAGGGACTTCGTCGCTGCTCAAACTCTCTCCAACCCCCTTCACCCTCACTCAGCTACCCCCTCATCACCCCTCTCCCACGGCCCCACCACTGCTCTGACCTCCTCTTCCACCCCACCCTACATTCCTCATACTGAAGCTCCCCCCACACTCCGCACCTTTGACCTTACTACCATCGAGGAAGTCTCCAAGATCCTCTCTGATGCCCGCCTCACCACCTGCCCCCTCGACCCTATCCCCTCACAACTCCTACGACCTTCCTCCTCCTCCATCCTACGCTCCCTCACCCACATCTTCAATCTCTCCCTCTCCTCAGGCACTTTCCCCTCCCCTCTGAAACATGCACACATCACCCCCATACTTAAAAAGCCCTCCCTGGACCCCAATGACCCGAACAACCTCAGACCCATCTCCCTGCTCCCATTTACATCTAAACTCCTCGAGCGCCTAGTCTACACCCGCCTATGCTCTCACCTCAACAACAACAACCTCCTCGATCCCCTACAGTCCGGCTTCCGTCCCCTACACTCCACCGAAACTGCCTTACTCAAACTCTCCAACGACCTGCTAACCGCCAAAGCTAATGGCCACTATTCAGTGCTCCTACTCCTTGACCTCTCTGCGGCCTTCGACACAGTCGACCACCCCCTCCTCCTCAAAAAACTACACTCCCTCGGCCTCAGAGATTCTGCTCTCTCCTGGCTCTCATCCTACCTGTCACAACGCTCCTTCAGCGTTAC
This sequence comes from Staurois parvus, assembly GCF_062004578.1. Classification (NCBI taxonomy): domain Eukaryota; kingdom Metazoa; phylum Chordata; class Amphibia; order Anura; family Ranidae; genus Staurois; species Staurois parvus. The sequence goes on along the minus strand of NW_028318045.1, from coordinate 9,996,336 downwards.
CTATAATGCTACCACCTCCCCCTCACTCCCCCTCTCTGTTGGGGTCCCTCAAGGCTCTGTCCTCGGACCCCTTCTCTTCTCCATCTTTACCTCCTCCCTTGGCCAACTCATACACTCTCACGGCTTCAACTACCACCTCTATGCCGACGACACACAAATCTATCTCTCAACCCCCCACCTCACCCCCTTGGTCTCAGCCCGAATCACACACCTACTGAGCGACATATCAGACTGGATGTCGCTCCACTTCCTTAAATTGAACCTCTCCAAAACCAAGTTTCTTGTCTTCCCCCCAGCCCGGACACCACCCCCCATTGATTTCTCCATCACGTCCAACAACGCTACCATCAAACCCGCCCTGCAGGCCAGAGTGCTGGGTGTCATTCTGGACTCCAACCTATCCTTCCAGCCCCAAGTCCAATCTTTAACAAACTCATGCAGACTCCACCTCCGCAACATCGCCAAAATCCGCACGTTCCTAACCCCAGAAACCACTAAACAGCTCATCCACTCCCTCATCATATCACGACTCGACTACTGCAACTCACTCCTCACTGGCCTGCCTCGCCGCTGGCTATCCCCGCTTCAGTCGATCCTGAATACGGCTGCCAGACTCATTCACCTTTCCAACCGCTCTGTCTCCGCCACTCCCATCTGCCAATCCCTCCACTGGCTTCCGATTGCGCAACGGATCAAATTCAAAATCCTAACGGTGACGTACAAAGCTGTCCACCATACTGCCCCGAACTACATCACTGACCTAATATCCAAGTACCGCCCAGCACGCACACTCCGCTCCTCACAAGACCTCCTTCTCTCTAGTTCCCTGGTCTCCTCCTCCCATGCCCGCCTCCAGGACTTCTCCAGGGTGTCACCCATCCTCTGGAACTCCCTGCCCCAACCCATCAGATTATCACCTACTCTCCTCTCCTTTAGGCGCACCCTGAAAACCCATCTCTTCAGGGAAGCCTACCCCACCCCCTGCTAACTTGCCGACCTCCTCCACTCTTCCTACCACTCCATCCCCCACAGCTATCTCCTCCTGTGCCACCACCCCCTCCCTCCTAGATTGTAAGCTCGAAAGAGCAGGGCCCTCGATCCCCTCATGTTTTGCATTGTATTGGTATTGTTCTGTCACATGTTCTGTCCCCCTTTGTAATGTACAGTGCTGAGCGAACTATTGGCGCTTTATAAATACTGTATAATAATAAATAATAATAATAATCTCCAGATATAAAATTATATGGAAAAGTGGGTTTTAAATGTGTTGTCTGTTTTACGGCTAGCTGGAATGTCTTTGAAGCCCAGTGAAGGACTGGTTTATGGTTTTATGATTCTCTCAGATTGAGAATCTAACAGACACCCAGCACCAGCTAATTTGGGATTTATAACCATGAAGCTGTCCCGCTGGGCCTGATTGCCTGTGCACTTTTGAACCCAGCACACAGGGATCACATGTCACTCAACAGAGAGGGGGGGGATTTCAGGGGGAGAGATACAAGATAGAAGATCCTTAGCAAGATGGATGACTGTGTCCATCTCTGTGTGCACAATTGCTACACATGGTACTGCTTACATTGTGGGCTCTGGAAACAGGAGATCCGAGAAAACAGTGGCTCTTTCAGGGTATGTGGTACAAGAGTTTACATGCACTTTAATGGCTAATCTGTTTGTGGACTCAGTTCTAGGCAGGATAAAAAAAGAAACCAAAGAAACGAAAGACAGGAAAAAGAAAGGAAATAGAGATATTTTACGGATTAGAAACAGCAACATCCAATTTCGGTCATGGTACACTGCAAGCTTAGTAGTGCCCTGGGTCTTTTAGAAACCTAATCACGGAGGGGTACAGCCAAGGCTAAGGGTGTATGCTACCTGCAGTTAAAGTGGTTGTAAAGGCTGAAGGATTTTTTTACCTTCATGCATGTTAGGCATGAAGGTAAAAAAACATTCAGTGTGCAGCTTCCCTCACAGCCCACCCAATACTTACCTAAGCCCAATCCTGATGTGCATGAAAGCCAAAGCTCTCCCTGGTCTCTCTCTCTCCTCATTGACTGAGACATAGCAGCAAGAGCCATTGACACCCATTGCTGTCAATAACAGCCAGTGAATTGGGAGTGGGGAGCAGGGTTGAGCCACATTCTGTGTGTCCCATAGACATACGGAAGTGGCTCAGGAGCGAGCATGTTTGCTCGGGGGGCACCCATCAGGGGGAAAGGGCAAGGAGCGCTGGCAGGGGACGCAAGAATTGGAGGATCGAGGCTGCTCTGTGCAAAATCACGGAACAGGTAAGTATGATGTGTTTATTATTTTAAAGACAAAAACTAACCTTTATAACCACTTTAAATGGCTAAAGTAAAGCTGAGGTATAAACTAAATTCAGATGACTTAGATGGCCACTGCACACACATACTGCAACCAATCCTTGGTTCTAGTATTATCCCATGTTATAATGTTTTACCCTGGGGGGTGGGGGAGAAGACATGAAATATTTCACTTGCTGAGGTAAATGCTGCTTTGGTATCCCATGTCAGCCAGCCATATGACCAAATACCTAGGCCAGGGATCTCCAAACTTTTGACACAAAGGGCCAGTTTACTGCCCTTCAGTCTTTACGGGGGCTGGATTGTGGTCAGTGGGAGTAGAAAATGCCATGGGCTTGGTACATTAAATAGGAGTAAAACAAATTACATGATTGGTGTCAGTGGGAGGAATAGTATCCAATAACTGGTGTCAGTAGAAGGAATAATACCCCATCATTGGTGTCAGTGGGAGGAATAATGCCCCATCATTGGTGTCAGTGGGAGGAATAATGCCCCATTGTTGGTGTCAGTGGGAGGAATAGTACCCCATGACTGGTAACAGTGGAAGGAATAGTGCCGCAATCATTGGTGTCAGTGGGAGGAATAGTGCTCCATCATTGGTGTCAATGGGAGGAATAGTACCCCATCACTGTTGTCAGTGGGAGGAATAGTGCCCCATAACTGGTGTCAGTGGGAGGAATAGTGCCCCATAATTAGTGTCAGTGGGAGGAATAGTGCCCCATAACTGGTGTCAGTGGGAGAAATAGTGCCCCATTGTTGGTGTCATTGGGAGGAATAGTGGCCTGTCTTTGGTGTCAGTGGAAGGGATAGTGCCTTGTATCAGTGGGCCGGATAAAAGCAAGCAAAGGGCCCACAGGCCACAGTTTGGAGACACCTGACCTATGCATTTGCTGATATGACCTTTGCCAACCTGTAGGATCAAAGTTCAGATCCAGGCTGATCCTTTTAGCAGAGGTCATATGGGCCCAATTTTAAATATTGATCCATATAGCCATGTCGGCAAGGATGGTGATCCCTGAGGCGCTTCTGCTTTCTCTTTTTAATAATGTGCATGTCAGGGAAACATTTAAAGTGTTACTAAACCCACAACAGTAAAATCAGCCCATTCATGCAGTAAAGCATGCTTGTTGTAATCCAAAAATATACAATATAGTGTCACACTCCATTGACAATCAAAAATATGTGATATCAAAACTGAAATATTACCCAAAACAAACACTGTGTAAAGATACAATATCACTATTGCAGCAAAAAATGTCCCTATTCAATCTGTGACTTCACAGTCCTTCTGGTGATGTAACAGAAATGATTTGTGTACAATCCACCAATAATAAGTTGTGATATCAACCAAATGTGCACATTCACAGGCTGTGCTCTCACCTGGTATATATGACCAAACCGTTAAGTGAGGTCATATAAGGCTTGTGTCCCTTTAACTGGACTTAAAACTGGATGGGAATGTCACTCTTCAAAGTTAGGGATCCCCTCACTTAAATAGGACTCTTCCTCCATAGATGTATGTACCATAAAGAGTAATGACAAACATAGTGCCTTATCTTCTTTTAAAACATTTATTGATAGTAGTGCACTCACATGTAATTGTAGTTAAAAGCACTTTAAAACGCTATAAAATCAATCCACAGTGTGCATTTGTAATCTCTGCTGTGTACCTGCTGTATGTTGCCTGTCTCCTTAAGCATCGTGACATCAGAGCCCCTCCCCTACGCGTTACGCCACAGGGTCACGTGGCTTCACCAGGGGCTCACTGTCAGGGCTCTGTCCACAGCAGAGGTACTCAGACACCTGGCATTCCTGCCAGTACCTTGCATGGCCACAGAAATGCATGCTGGCGAAAATCTATGCGCATTGGCACACAAATGCGAGCCAGAAAACGCATGCGCACTGGCGCATATTTAAGCGGGCATTAGCTCAGTTTGGCGCCAGACGGCCTTTATAAGGAATGTTTATACAAGAAAACTTATTCCTGCGCCAAAACTTTCCAAATAACACTCTAAAAATGCTGCTGTGCCAATCGTGAAAACACAAACAATATAAATATAAATAAACAGCGCAAATTTAGATGATTAATCAATATAATAAATCATATAAAATAGGTGCATAAATTATTCGTGTTTGCCCTTAATCTTAAACAAAAACACCCAAAAGTCCATGTGCTGAAAACATAATTAAATTGTTGAAATAAAAGTGCAAACTTCTTTTCTTCAAAAAATACTTTCACCTTCCACCCGTGCACAAACCAACATCGAATACACTCACCAGAACTTGGTGAGTAAAAGACCTTTAAGGAATTTTTAGGGAACCTAAACCCTCTTTGGTGCCACGCTAGGGAAAATCTTCACCCTCCGAATAGACTCCACCATCCAACCAAAAGAAAAAAACTCACATAGCATAATATTGTCACACAATAGTAACTTTTTCCAAATGGAGATTAAGGCCACTCACATGTTAAACACTTGCTAAAGGTATGTTTATTATGTATAAAAGGCTTCAGTTCCAGCAGATATACAAACTTTTCCTTCCAGGACTCTCACATCCACAGTGGAACAAAGACAGGACTCCTCTTAGACCAAACAGTGAACCAAGATGGCCGCTGGAACGCACCGCTCAGCGTGCGTTCCACTCACCGGAAATGACGTCAGGTGCATGGAGTGTGGACCGGAAATGCGTCAACGCGTTTCGCCCCTCCCATAGGGCGTTATCAAGACACGCATCTCCCGTCCTCACTCACTTAAATATCAATGGAATACCCTCCCCTCCGATTTAATTGGTCAGACCACCTCCCAGGATAATTTCAGAGGCTGCTCCTCCCACTCCAAGACGTGAGAGACCTTTACAAAAATGCCGATCCACATAGCCACATAATGAATTCTGACAATTAATATAAACAATTCCAATAAAAACAATATCTTTATAGTTTAATATAATTCATATTAAAAAATGTATATCTATCTAAAAACAGATTGCAAAATAAAAATAAAAATAAAAATAAAAAAATAAAAATAAAAATGAAATAAAATGAAAATAAAAATAAAATTAAAATAAAAATAAAAATAAAATAAAAATAATAATAAAAATAAAATAAAAATAAAAATGAAAATCAATATAAATAAAAATACAAATAAAATCAAAAAAATAATAAAAATAAAAATAAATAAAAATAAATAATAAAAATAAAAATAAATATAAAAATAAAAATAAATATAAATAAATAAAAATGAAAAATAAATAAAAATAAAAAGTATAAAAAATATATGAAATATATAGCAGTCTTTAAACACTAAATCCTCTACTCTTACCAATCTGACAGGAAACAGTTGATATCTATATCTGAATTTAACCCCCTGGGAAACAAGGAACCCAATTTTAGGATCCATCTCGTTTCATTCTGTGAGATGAACTTGACCCTATCTCCTCCCCTCCATGATGCTAAAACTCGATCAATCCCACAGAATTTCAAACAAGATGGGTCCCTATTATGATACATTCTAAAATGGTGGGAAAGACTATGATGCTTATAACCTTTTTTAATATTTCTAATATGTTCCCCTAATCTCACTGACAGTTTTCTAGATGTTCTCCCTACGTATTGAAGATGACATGGACATTCTAACAAATAGGTGACAAACGAGCTATCACATGATAAAAAGTTTTTTATCTTATAAGAGGAATTATTTTATTTTTTATATTTATTTTTATTATTTATTTTTATTTATTTTTATTTTTATTATTTTTTTGATTTTATTTGTATTTTTATTTATTTTTATTTTTATATTTATTTTTATTTTATTTTTATTATTATTATTATTTTAGTTTTAGTTTTAGTTTTATTTTAATTTTATTTTTATTTTCATTTTATTTCATTTTTATTTTTTTATTTTTATTTTTATTTTGCAATCTGTTTTTAGATAGATATACATTTTTTAATATGAATTATATTAAACTATAAAGATATTGTTTTTATTGGAATTGTTTATATTAATTGTCAGAATTCATTATGTGGCTATGTGGATCGGCATTTTTGTAAAGGTCTCTCACGTCTTGGAGTGGGAGGAGCAGCCTCTGAAATTATCCTGGGAGGTGGTCTGACCAATTAAATCGGAGGGGAGGGTATTCCATTGATATTTAAGTGAGTGAGGACGGGAGATGCGTGTCTTGATAACGCCCTATGGGAGGGGCGAAATGCGTTGACGCATTTCCGGTCCACACTCCATGCGCCTGACGTCATTTCCGGTGATTGGAACGCACGCTGAGCGGTGCGTTCCAGCGGCCATCTTGGTTCACTGTTTGGTCTAAGAGGAGTCCTGTCTTTGTTCCACTGTGGATGTGAGAGTCCTGGAAGGAAAAGTTTGTATATCTGCTGGAACTGAAGCCTTTTATACATAATAAACATGCCTTTAGCAAGTGTTTAACATGTGAGTGGCCTTAATCTCCATTTGGAAAAAGTTACTATTGTGTGACAATATTATGCTATGTGAGTTTTTTTCTTTTGGTTGGATGGTGGAGTCTATTCGGAGGGTGAAGATTTTCCCTAGCGTGGCACCAAAGAGGGTTTAGGATCCCTAAAAATTCCTTAAAGGTCTTTTACTCACCAAGTTCTGGTGAGTGTATTCGATGTTGGTTTGTGCACGGGTGGAAGGTGAAAGTATTTTTTGAAGAAAAGAAGTTTGCACTTTTATTTCAACAATTTAATTATGTTTTCAGCACATGGACTTTTGGGTGTTTTTGTTTAAGATTAAGGGCAAACACGAATAATTTATGCACCTATTTTATATGGCCTTTATAAGGAAGCCCATCACTCCCTCAAATTTCTGGTTGATCTCAGGCTCCCCAGTACCTTTGTCCATGTTCCTTTGCTACTGTGATCTCCTTTTACCGATTTGGCTTGTTCTTGGACCTGTCTTCTCTGCCTGACTCCTAATCTGACCCTGGCTTGGCTAACGGATATTCTCACCTGCTCTCCTGATCTAAACTCGGCTTGGCTAATAGATATTCTCACTCGCTGTCCTGTGTATGACCCCGGCTATCCTATTGACTACGTTTGCTCCAATTTTCACCTGGCATCTGACCTTGGCTTTGAACCGACTACTCTGTGACCACATTTTTCGAAGCCATGGCTGCCCTCTATGATAATCCCCAGAGGACATCCACTGCCAAATCCGCTCTTCATGCTCTACAATATAGCCGACGGCCTGTGGATGATTACATTGTGGAATTCCGCAAATGGTCAGCTGATAACGGTTGGAACGACGCAGCTTTAAAATACCAGTTCCGTCTAGGCCTGTCCGAATCCCTCAATGATGAGTTAGCCAGGGATGAAGTTCCCTCCTCCCTGGAGAATCTTATTCAGCTCTCTACCCAGTTGATACGACGACTACGGGAAAGATGTTCTGAACGTACCCAGACTTTTTGACCCACGTCGGTTCTGCCGAAAATTCCAGGACCAGCGGCTCCTGCCCCTGTTCCTCAGCCCACCAACACTTCTGAAGTGGAACCAATGCAAATTGGCCTTCTCCGACCTGCTCTAACTCCTGAAGAAAGGCTACGCAGATGACAAGGCAATCTATGCCTTTACTGTGGGGCCATGGGCCACTTCTTGAGCAACTGCCCAGTGCGACCAAGTAATTTAAGCCAGCCCCATCCTTTGTATCTCCAGTTATCTGGAACTTTAACCACCCATGTCATTCTCCCCATATCATTGCAGGTGGCTGGAAGGGAAGTCAAGCTGCGGGCAATCGTTGACTCAGAAGCATGTAGCTGTTTCTTGGACATCAACCTTGCCAAGGACTTGTGTATTCCTCAAGCTGCGGGCAATCATTGATTCAGGAGCATGTAGCTGTTTCTTGGACATCAGCCTTGCCAAGGACTTGTGTATTCTCTGTTTAACCTACATCAGATGCCAGTCAATCTGTACCTACCATGACTTTCTTGATGTATTCGACAACAAAAAGGCCGACACGTTGCCACCTCATCGGTCTTATGACTGCCCAACTGAACTGCTTCCAGGGGCAGAAATACCTTTCGGGTGGATTTTTCCATTGTCTGAACTTGAGCTGGAAGCCCTCTGGCAATACATAGATGAGCACCTAGCCAAAGGATTCATCCATCCTTCTTCCTCACCTGCCTAGGCAGGTATTTTCTTTGTTGAAAAAAAAGATCAGTCTCTCAGAGCTTGCATTGATTACAGAGAACTCAACAAATTTACCATCAAGAATCGTTATCCACTTCCTCTTGTTCCCGAGTTATTTCAGAGGTTTCGGACAGCCCGAGTATTCACTAAATTGGACTTACGGTGGGCCTACAATTTAGTCCGCATTAGGGAAGGCTATGAGTGGAAAACCACCTTTAGAACACGCTTCGGACACTTGGAGTACCTTGTGATTCTGTTTGGACTATGCAATGCCCCTGCAACATTTCAACACTTTGTAAACAATATTTTCAGGGAATACCTCGATCTTTTCTTGATCGTCTAATTGGATGATATTCTGATTTTCTCCGCCTCACTTGAACTCCACTAAGACCATGTTAAAAAAGTACTGACTACTCTGAGGATGCATGGCTTGTACGCTAAGGCAGAGAAGTGCGAGTTTGAGAAGCAGGCTATCCAGTTCTTGGGGCTCATAATCTCCACTGAAGGGATCTCCATGGACCCTCAGAATGTCTCTGCAATTTTGTATTGGCCTGCACCTTCTGACAGAAAAGGGGTCCAAAGATTTGTAGGCTTTGCCAACTTCTATCAAAAGTTTATAAAAGACTTTTCAACCATCATTGCCCCATTACCCAACTCACTCGCCAGCATACACGTTTCCTCTGGAGCCAGGAAGCACAAATAGCATTTGAGCAATTAAAAGCTCGATTAACCTCTGCTCCTGTTTTACAACATCCGGAAACAGCACTTCCCTTCATCCTGGAGGTGGATGCATCTGAGGTTGCTACAGGAGCCGTGCTCTCTCAATGCCAGGGCCCAAAGGCTCTGCTTCATCCAGTAGCTTTCTGCTCTAGGAAACTGAGCCAAGCTGAAAGACACCATGATGTGGGCGATAGGGAACTTCTGGTGAGCAAAGTAGTTTTTGAAGAATGAAGATACCTCTTGGAAGGTGCTAGCCACCCGATTATGATCTTCACAGATCATAAAAATCTAGAATATGCAAGATCCGCAAAGCGCCTAAGACCTCGGCAGGCTAGATGGGCTCTATTCTTCTCCAGATTCAACTTCCACATAACCTATCACCCAGGATTCAAGAATGGGAAGGTAGATGCCCTATCCCGTGTGTGCCCTGACTCAGCTGGGCCTGCTCCCCCCAATACTATCTTGTTTGCCCAAAATATTTTACTGATCCAACTCAGTCTAAAGTTGTCCATCGAACAGGCCTCTGCACTATGCTCCGAACCCGAACAGGACTCTTTAAGGAGGCAGGATGTTTTACTATGGCACCAGGATAAGATCTTTGTATCCCAGGAGGTAAGATCCCAAGTTTTCAGGACATTCTGTGACCATCAACTTGCTGGACACTTTGGGGTCCGTAAAACAATGTGTCAGGAATGGACTTGCCAATAATGGTGGGACTCACCTGCCTTGTGGGCTGCAGTACCAGGGCTGGCCAGCGGGTGCTCTCAGCAATCAGAGACTCAACCCTGCAGTCAGCCAAAACACCTGAGGCTGATTGCAGGTGTATTTAAGGGATGGCCAGACCTGCAGTCTGTGCCTTGGTGTGTGTTTTTCCATGGGCCCCTGTATCTTGTTACCTGCATTCCTGTTCCTGCCTGACTGACTTGTTGCCGACCCTGCTTGATCCTGACCTCTGCTGACTTCTCCTGTTTGATCCCTGGCTTGTGACCCCGACCATTCTCTGCCTGACATCCTGTACCTACCTGCCCGTTAGTTGCTGTACCCGGCTCGTGACCTGACTACTCTCTGCCTGCTCCTCCTGTTCCTACCTGCCCGATTGTTATTGACCCGGCCTGCTTGACTACGCTTGCATTGTATGTATTGTTATCTGTGGGTGGTTTGGTTTGGTTTGTTTGCACTGTGTTTATGTTTTAGTATTGCACTGCGTTTTGTATTGTTAGTATTAATAAATTATATTGTTTATAACATATCTGAAGCCTGCGTTTCCCTGCGTCAGTTCACATACCTCTGGTCATACCCGGAGCCCTGACACAATGGAACTGATCCAGCGATCCTTTTGGTGGCCCAACTTGAGTCAGGACTGCAGAGCCTATGTAAAATCTTGCACCGTGTGTCTGCGTAACAAGGGAGACAAAACCAAGGCATGGGGGTTATTGAGGCCCCTGCCTATCCCTAATCGCCCCGGGGAAATTATCACAATGGACTTCATTATGGACTTGCCGCCCTCTGAGGGGTTTACTACCATCCTAGTAGTGATAGATCCGCTATTCAAAATGGCCCATTTCTTGCCAATGATGGGTACTCCATCTGCACCTGAGACTGCACATGCCTTCATCAAGGAGATCGTTAGGCTACATGGACTGCCCAGTAACATTGTCTCAGACCGAGGGGTGCAATTTACCTCCAGGTTTTGGAAAGCTCTTTGCAAGGCCCTGAAAATGGAACTTTGCTTATCGTCTGCTTACCACCCCCAAAGTAATGAGCAAACGGAGCGAACAAATCAAACTCTGGAGCAATACTTACGATGTTTCTCAGCTTTTTCCCAAGATGACTGGGCATCCCTGCTCCCATTGGCAGAATTTGCCTACAACTCAATCCATTCAGCTACGAACCAATCGCCATTCTGGGCCAATTTTGGATTACCCCCTTCTTGTCTACCTGATACCATACTTGAAGCTTCAGTACCCGCAGTACAAGACAGACTTACCATTGTACAAGACAATTATCGAGCTATCCAAGAGTCTATACAAAATCTCAGGCAGACTATAAAATGTACTTTGATAGAAAACGGAGGGGAAACCCTTCTCTGAAGGATGGAGACGAAGTTTGGCTGTCAACAGTCAACCTGAAACTTCCTTGCCCATCACGAAAGTTGGGACCAAGGTACATCGGCCCTTTTCAAATCAAACATGAAATAAATCTAGTAGCATATGAATTATCTCTTCCTGAATCATACAGGATTCATCCAGTCTTCCATGTCTCCCTACTCAAACCAGCTGTTCCTGATCCATTTCCAGGAAGAGTGGAGCCACCTCCACCGCCGATAACAGTTTGCGAGGAGGCGAAATATGAGGTAGAGTCAATCCTGGACTGCAGGAAACAGGGGAGACAAATCCAATACCTGATCAAATGGAAGGGGTATCCACCTGTAGAAAGCTCCAGGGAACCAGAGGACAATGTACATGCCCCCAGACTTCTCCAAGAGTTCTGTTCTAAATATCCAGAGAAGATGGCCCAAGTGGGCATCCAGAGGCTGCCCTTTAGGGGGGGCACTGTCAGGGCTCTGTCCACAGCAGAGGTACTCGGAGACCTGGCATCCCTGCCAGTACCTTGCATAGCCACAGAAATGCACGCTGGCAAAAATCTATGCGCATTGGCGCACGAACGCGAGCCGGAAAACGCATGCGCACTGGTGCACTGGTGCACAGTTACGCATACATTAGCTCAGTTTGGTGCCTGATGGCCTTTATAAGGAAGCCCATCACTCCCTCAAATTGCTGGTTGATCTCTGGCTCCCCAGTACCTTTGTCCGTGTTCCCTTGCTACTGTGATCTCCTGTTACCGATTTGGCTTTTTCTTGGACCTGTCTTTTCTGCCTGACTCCTGATCTGACCCTGGCTTGGCTAACGGATATTCTCACCTGCTCTCCTGGTCTAACCTTGGCTTGGCTAATACATATTCTCACTTGCTCTCCTGTGTATGGCCCGGCTATCCTATTGACTACGTCTGCTCCAATCTTCACCTGGCATCTGACCTTGGCTTTGAACCGACTACTCTGTGGTCCTCTGCTACCCTGAAGGCCTGCATACCTCTCATGGGTGTCACCTATCTGCAGACACCATTCCAGTGCATCAGCTGTGCTCCTGGGTGTACCTCTGACAAGCGACTTCTACAGGCGACCCATGCTACTTTGGGCCTGACTCCGTCTGTCCCAAATCCAGGGGAGTCTGGAACTTAGCCACAAGGGAAGCCCTCTCTCCATTGGCCTCTAACACCAGGTACGTGATACTCACACTCTCGGCTGGTGCTTCCACTAGGTAAACTAGGTGGCCACCTAGGACTCACTGACACCCAGGGGCGCCTCGGCGTCGCACAGGCCAGAACTCTCTCTGTTTGGGACACGTCATGAATGATCCTTCTGCTGAGGGAAAAGGCAGCAGAAGGGAGATAGAAAGGACAGAGGATGATGGTGGTTGTCTGGGGCCAGTGTAGCGTCTGAGCTGCCGCTCTTTTCAGTGTTCCTGTTAGACTCAGTCCCTTACTGCAAGCTGTCACCGGGTGCTGATCACTATGGAGTTCCAACCCTTCTCTTCCCATTCATCAGTGGAGGCGGAGCTGCGCCTGCGGAGGAAGGTAATGCCTGACTCTGGTCTCTTGTATCTCTGTGAGTGTGACCTGGCCGGATAGACATCCATCACACGTGCAATGTGTCAGTAAGTCGTGACATCATCACAATCCCACAGGCTGCTCTTCTAGTGCCTGCTGGGCCTGCTGATCTGTGTCAGTGTTGGTGTCACTGTGTGAGATCGCTCAGTTCAGGTGCCTGCTGTCCCAGCGTTGTCTGGGGAAGTCCAGCCTGGGATTTGTCAGAGTGTGGATCCATCATCCTCAACTCACTGCAACTATCACCCTGCCACTGCTAGCCACAGATACAGTCCATTCGTGACCCTAATTTTGTCTTTAATATTGGTGTTGGTGGCATCTTATGGCACTTATTTTTTTGCAAATGAAAAGAAATTTAGCAGTTTCATGTTTTGTTGATTTAATATTTTCTTCTGTTTTTAAATTTTTTTCTTTCTTTTTTTTTTGGGGGGGGGCAAGTAGCTGCTCTTACCTAGGGAGCAAAGTCGATCGTACTACATTATTGCAAGTTTACAGAAGAGCAACAAGGTGGCGGGTAGAAGTGCTCAGCAAGAGCTGGGTACTAGTCCGAAATTTGCATTAGCGCCTTCACCTCACTAGCTTCACCACTGGCCATAGATGTCTATATGCCACCCCCAACTGTAGCATAAGCATGCACTCATGAGCAAGTCGCATGTTAACATTTATGCTGGACTGAAAGACAGCTGACCTCCGACATCTAAAGACCGTTGGCCATTCAGGAACAAAAGTCAGATCTAAACATATCCAATCCACAGATGTCCCAATGTAGCTTTACCCCAGATGTGCTACCTAGAGAAGTGTACAACCGCTTGAAGTCTGCACCGTCATCTCAGTGACTGGTGTTTTCATGGCATTACCTTGCAGCAGAAGACGAGGGGGGGGTTAGGCACAGGAGTCCTGGGGAGGGGGTCTCTGTGCAAGGGGAGGAGGAGGGTGCTGAGAATTTGGAGTGACACAAAACACGTGTCTGTACCAGGGCTGGATCACATTGCTGGTAGCAGGTGCAGGGAGGAGCGAGGGACAGACACTGCTATGGAGGGGAGGTTGCTGAGTCTGTATAAGGTGAAGGAGGGGGAGAATGTCACATCATGGGGACCTGATCATGAAGTCCTGTATCCCTGACAGCATCAGGTGACACATCACAGGTGAGTCAGTGGGAAGTGCTGGACCAGCTCCAACCTAACTGCCTGATGTTGTCTGCAAAGTGCAGAAACTTTGTTTAGACTGCTAACCAGAAAATATGTCTGGATTGTTCTGACCATGTCACTGCCTGTGTTTAACCAGGCTGCTTTGAATACTTGATTGTCTGCTGTGGTTTAATGGCCATTTAAAAGCTGGTGAGTTTAAATTTTTTGTGTATTATTATCTTTCCTTCTAGTCTTTTTTTGTTTTGCCAATATGTAAATATATTCCAAGCTTGACTGCAAATGTATTTGATGCAATTGATGATTTATTTCTGCACATGGAAACTAAGATATATATATTTTTTTTCTTGGTGTTTATGTGTTGAAATGATTTAGGGCTTTTTAACTGTTTATTTGAAATGCAGTTTTACAGTTTTTTTTTGTTTTCTGAATTAATGTCACATTTTAATGTGTTAGAAGTTTATTTGTCTCCGGAATAGTTTTGGTTTGTTTAGGTGCAGAGGTTTATATTTTATCACTGGAAGTTAAAGTGTTACTAAACCCACAACAGTAAAATCTGTTTGTATATGCAGTAAAGCATGCTTGTTATACTCACTGTGGAATCTAAGGGGTTAATCCTCTGTGTTGTGTAAAAAGGCTGTTTGATTCTGTCTTTTCTGCCCCTCCTCTTGTTCAAATGTCCACGTCTTATTGAACCCGTAGCCACATACACATGCTTGGTTTAGTGTATATTGCTAGAGAGGGTTTTTCTTTCTTGGGAGAGTGCATGTGATCAGCACAGGACCAATCAGCACTGAGCAGAAAGAAACTCCTCCTACAAGCTTAAACCAGTGCTCCGCTGAACACTGATAGAAGTCACAAGACTGCTCTAAGTGCTGATGAGAAAAGGTATTTAGCAGTTTATATTTACTAAAATAATAGCACTTCCACGTCCTTTGTACTATGGGAGACCAGATATATTGAATGCAGGGTCCTGGGTTTAGCAACACTTTAAAGAATGTTCATTTAAAGTCAATCTGCACTTTGATTATGTGGGATAAATCAACAGATTCGCTATATGGCCTTGTTTACATGGACAGCCAAAGTGGTAAAAAATTGGTGGATGAGCAACAGTTTTACCACCCTCCAACTGCCCAGCTGCAAGTTAACATGGCTGCAGTGTGACAAAAATTATAACACATGTAACACTTGATGGCTAGTACTGCCACCAAAAGTGACTCATCCAAGTAAATGGTGCTGTGCCACAACTGTGTGTAATGTGGCTTTCAAGAGTTAAGATACAAATCCAAGAGGCAACATATCTACCACAGATCACTTTTCAGAGGGGCAATATTGATAAGCCCTTGGCCCAAGGCAGAAACACAGCCACATATACCTACCTGATTGGTCCAGGGTAATCGCATGGAGTATAGTATGAAGTATTCCCTTTTTGCAGTATGTGTAGATCCATATGAGTACATCTGTACATGTAAATGTTTATGTTCAGAACTGCGTGTATCCACGTATAGTCATATCCTGTAATTCATTTGTAAGCAATACCTTGGCTGCTAGGTACCTAAATATTATACATTATTTGCCCCAATTTGCCCATGTGTATTTGCTCTAAATTTATGCTGCAGGGTACAAGGGTATTAAAGTATACCTGTCTCTACAGCTAAGCGTTGAGTGGAATGCATCAGTGCATGGTCCCTGGACACGGACTAAGGCCAAGGCCTTTGCTGGAATAAAGCCTTTAACATTGGTTACATCAGCGGTGTGTTTTTTCGTTAATCCTGTTGCTTTACCTTGATTGCTGAATTGACATAGGCTGGGATGCAGAAGGGTCAGCGCCTAAGTGACATCATCAGGTGTGTGAGCTGAGGTTATGGCCTGCTAGCAGTAGGGGTGTATTTAGACAATTTTTTTGCCCTAGGCACACCTGAATTGTACCAGGTCCACCTCTTGCGTTTTGCAATAATTTTATTAAAAAGTAAAGCTTCAGTGTGCCGTTGAGGTAATTACAATCTGTTAACTATATGGGCCACCAAGTAAAAGAAAGGAGAAATGGTTTTATGTTTTATGAACTTTAGAGAGTCTTCTGACACCTCTCATCATCCTGTGCCACTCTTGTCTGTCACCCAAGGCATTGGTCCACAAGGGTCATTATGGTCAATAGAGTCATAGCTGGCAGAGTGATGGATGCCCATGGGCATCATCCTGTGCCACTCTTGCCTGTCACCCAAGGTCCACAGGGGTCATTATGGTTAATAGAGTCATAGCTGGCAGACTGATGGATGCCCATAGGCATCATCCTGTGCCACTCTTGCCTGTCACCGAAGGTCCACTAAGGTCATTATGGTTAATAGAGTCATAGCTGGCAGAGTGATGGATGCCCATGGGCATCATCCTGTGCCACTCTTGCCTGTCACCCAAGGCATTGGTCCACAAGGGTCATTATGGTTAATAGAGTCATAGCTGGCAGAGTGATGGATGCCCATGGGCATCATCCTGTGCCACTCTTGCCTGTCACACAAGGACCACAAAGGTCATTATGGTTAATAGAGTCATAGCTGGAAGAGTGATGGATGCCCATGGGCATCATCCTGTGCCACTCTTGCCTGTCACCCAAGGGCCACAAAGGTCATTATGGCTAATAGAGTCATAGCTGGCAGAGTGATGGATGCCCATGGGCATCATCCTGTGCCACTCTTGCCTGTCAGACAAGGTCCACAAGGATCATTATGGTTAATAAAGTCATAGCTGGCAGAGTGATGGATGCCCATGGGCATCATCCTGTGCCACTCTTGCCTGTCACACAAGGTCCACAATGGTCATTATGGTTAATAGAGTCATAGCTGGAAGAGTGATGGATGCCCATGGGCATCATCCTGTGCCACTCTTGCCTGTCACCCAAGGTCCACTAAGGTCATTATGGTTAATAGATTCATAGGTGGAAGAGTGATGGATGCCCATCGGCTTGCATCTTCTGGTGCAGGTGAAATGTTGTGGGCATCTTTCAGGGCAGTGTGGCTTAAAAAGATGCTTTGCTGAGTGCTGGTGTGTGGCTAAGTGGTCCTGATTTTATTACAGCCATGTGTCTGGCACCCCTGGGAGCCCCGCTAACCCCTATCATTTGTCATGTGAAGCTCAGACTGTGGGAATGCAGACCAATTTGCTTCCTGCTCTCAGCCTCCTCTCTGAGCCCTCAGCAGACTCACCCACAAACTCACTGTAGCACGAGAGGGAGGTTGCACAGAATGACAGGACAACAGTGTACGCAGCTCCCTAGAAACAGTGCGGGAAGCCTGCAGAATGAGGCTGTTAGGAATTATACCAAATGTAAAGTAATATATTTAGTGGATTTATTTACATTATTGCTGTGTTGCCTGGAGAGCATCAAACTCTCCAGAGCAGACCCATTGACTTGTGGTCTGTAGTTGTCCCTTAACAACTTGTCTACCAGAGCAATTTTTTAATTTTTTCCACACGTTAAAATACACATTTTAGGCCCAAAGATTAGTTAAAACCCCCAAATATTCTATATTCTAGACACTTGAAAATAAAATGGTGGTAGTCAAAAATTTTTATTTAACACAAACACAATACACTTACCAGATTTTTTGGTAAAATATAAAAGATGAGGCTGCATTGAGTATGTAGATACCAAACATGCAATAAAAATGCACTTGTGAAACAGTGACAAACTTCAGTAGCCAATATTGCCCATTGTTTAAAAGCCTTTACAGTTATCAGTTTAGAGATAGCTGTGAATAGTGGCCCAAAAATTATTGCTGTCATTCCGGCATATGCAACGATACCTAATATGTGTAATGCATTTGTTGAACCACTGCTCCACCCACCATGCCTATCCCAATCCCACAAGAGGGGCTGTGGAGCAAATACATAGCTGAAGTAGTCGGGCAGGGCAATGCCTTCGGGAGGGTGTGAAAGTGATTGAGCAGCTTTACAGCCGCCTGAGTTGCTTCCAACAGAAAGTTGACAGGCAGCTTTACAGTAGTAAACACAATACTAGGGCCATGCTACCAGCAGCCATTTATTAGAAAACAAAAGACACATGCCTATCCAGTTATCCAGTTCAGCCAATAGAAAAATAGGAAAAAGTGAATTGTAAACCTCAAATCCACAGCTGATCCAGAGGAAAAAAAGATCCCTATGAAGCTTCATCTGTTAAACTCTTTGAGCAGAGCACACACCTGTATAGAAGAGACTGAATACTTACCTTCCCTGTCACCCATGCCACTAAATGCTGTTCTGTTGATGGGAAATTGTCCCCCAAAGCCTGTTAGGAAACCTAGGATGGTCAATCTTCATGGTCATTTGCAGCTCTCCTCTACATGGTTGGAGGGTCATCCACAGCTTGTAGTTTAGCCAATTCCACAGATCAGCAGAAAAAAGCAAACAATGTTTCAGGATTCTATCATTGCTTGCAATTATCAGGCATTTTTCCTCTCCTTAAAGTTCTGTTAAAGTGTTATGCCTTTTTACTTACCCTTTTTTGATGTCTTCTGGCTGGTCATGTGGCATGCTGGGTCACTTTTGGTCCTGTCAAACAGTACACTATTAGCACAGCACGCTCCCTGCTCGATCTCTGGACTGAAGATGAGATTTTACTCGAAAAAAAAAAAAAAGAAAGGAAAACCAAACTTCCAGGAGGATCATTAAAAAAAATAAGCCCAAGCTATGCCTTAAAGGCTCACTAAACCAAGGACCCTGCATTCACTATATCTGGTCTCCCACAGTACAAAAACACGGAAATGCAATTATTTTAATAGATATAAATTGCTAAATACCCTTTTTCATCAGAAGTTAGAGTAGTCCTGTGACTTCTATCAGTGTCCAGCAGAACACTGGTTAAGGCTTGTAGGAGGAGTTTTCATTATGCTCTCACTGTCCTATGAAACTTCAGGACCCCTGACCCTCTGTCTGGACAGTGCTGATTGGCCCTGTGCTGATCACATGCCCCCTCCCAAGAAAAAAAAAAACTCTAGCAATACACACCAAACTGAGTATGTGCAGCTTGCCCCCAAGGCTCAGTTCTATCAGGAGAAGAGTTGGGGATAGTAGAAGAAGGAGAGGATCAGAGAAGACAGCCTTTTTACATAATGCAGAGGATTAACCCCTTAGGTTCCACAGTGAGTATAACAAGCATGCTTTACTGTATATATATATATATAGATTGATTTTACTGTTGTGGGTTTAGTAACACTTTAAATTGAACCTGTGCTTTGCTCATGAGAGGTTCAGCATTCCTTGTCTGTGCAGCTGCTTTTCTTCACTCCCATTCACCCCTGAAAGCAATGTGAGATGTTTGGTACTTCCGGGTATGGGGAGCATGTGTCTCACTGCTGTGCTCACCACGTGACAGCACTGATGCTTGGTGATTGGCCACTCAGGCACCCAGTGGTATCACAGGTGGGCAGGGAGAGTGTCCTTATCCTGTTGATTTGCCTTGCAAAAGTTGCATTTCTTGTGTTGTATCCTGGATCGAGCAATCCTGTCTGCAGCAATCGGTGAAAATGTCTGCAAAGTGGCACAAACAAGGTCTTTTCTGTGTGCTATACTTGGAGCCCACACACTTCAGAGCTTACAAGTAGGGTGATTAAGCAGATACTGTTTTTTTGATCACAGCAAGCCTGGAAGTCTGTGAAGTGAAGAGGCCCTTTCAGTAGCCTGTGTAGGGAGACTTTGATGTACCTGTGAAGCTCACAGGCTTGCTTTAATGTACACGTATTTGATCAACTCGCAGCTATTGATTTATTCAAGTTCTGCTTAAGGCTGGAAGTGGTTTAGCAGGCATAGCAACCTCTATCGGGCCCATGGCCCAAGGGGGTCTAGCTTTGGCCCAGATTCAAGGATGTCTGTCTCTTTCCACCTCCAACACAAAAAGCATCAGCATGAAATGTCTAAAGCTGAACTCCAGGGAAAGAAAAAACACTCCCTTGCAGTGGGACTCTGGTCTAGGTGGAACAAAAAGCAGTTTTATATACCTGATCCTCTACTCCCATAGGCTCCCTCCAGGCCAGTACCAGCAGCCTCTGGCCCCCCTGTGCTCTGCCAGTTGCATGTCTTCCTGCATCATCAAGTCCAATGCAGAGCCCATAGCCCTGCATTGGATGTGAGGATGCTGAGGGAAAGTCCACTGCCAGAGTATAAGGCTCCATGTACACTGCAGCTGATAAACTCATGTTTAGGAGCTTTTCTGTGTTTTTTTCAGCAGCCCCTGAACTCTCCCTAATGTTTTCCTATGTGTCCATGTACACTATGTCATTTACAGTCATTTACAGGCAGTTGAGTTTACAGTCGTTTTTTTTAATGCACCAAACTTGCGTTCAGGAGTAGATTTTATCAGCGTTTCAAATGCCAAATGCTTGTAAACGTGTGTAAACGCAGATAACGAAGTTTAAAAGTGTTTGAAAATTTTTTATAACTCTTCCATCTCCATATGCTGTACAGAGCCTTCTTTCATCATGCAAAGCTTTTTCCCGGTACTCAAATGGACCTGGTACACCATACTTTGAGGTTTCACATGAAAGAAAATATGTTAGACACTGCTGCAATAATTTCTGCGCAGAAATGAGCTGGAACACACCAAAACACCACAAAAAAAAAAGACAGCTAATCTCAACAAATACTGCTCTCTCTCTGCTTCTGCTCTCTCTATTTCTCTCAAAATGTCTGAAATGGTTAATTTTGTACTGTTTTTCAGTGCATTCTGGGCATTTGGGAAGGTCTCCTGAGGTTATTTTTAAAAAACGCTTCTAAACTGAAACGCTCATAAACGTGGTATGCAGACGCAGCTAAACATACGTTTTTTAACCTACGTTTTCCCTGCAGTCAGTTTCCATCGTTCAGAAGTGTCCCGTGTACATGGAGCCTAAGGGAGTAGAGGAGTGCGCCAGCTGCCTAGGAGTGGAGATTGGGTAGGTAAAAGTGCAGTCCTAGATCTAAATAAGCAATTAACCCCTGTAGTGCAGGTGACAGTCCCACTGCAAGGAATGATTTGGTTTTCCCTGGAGATTGGGAAATCAAGCATCACTATCAAGTATCACTATAACTGTACTTATGAAAGATTTGCTTTGCCTACTTCATCTGAGCTTGACACTTGAGTTTCGGAGATCACCTGATGTCTGACCACAGTCAAATGTCAGGACTTGCACACTGTTTCTGATTTGCTAAGAGCAAAGTAGTGTCATGTAACAGAGCCCAATAGCTAAAGAAGAGGTTTAGGTTATACAACACTCCACCTTTTATATGCTGTCTCCACACTGCTGCCCATTGTGCTGCATACAATTTAGCATGATTCACAAATTAAATACTTTTTTTTAATGTGTTGCTGGTGGGAGGGAACTCCCTCCCCTCTGACAATGCCTAGAGCAGTGGACTCTTGTGAATGCCGCAACTGCTCTATGGAATTTGGCCCCATTGTCAGTCCTGCACATTACATAGAGGAGCTGGGGTTTTGAGGTCACTTGAGCACATAGAAAAGGGGAGAGGATATTTAAATTGTGATTTATGCTAAACTGTATGTAGTGCAAAGGAAAAGTGGGGAGGCAGAATTTCAAAGTTGTAAAGTCTAAACGACACAGGTCACATCAGTGTGAACTGGCCCAGCTGAATGGGTTGTTTTACAAGGTGAGGGTTTTGAACCATCCTCTTTAATCCACTGTCAGTGCTGGCTCTTGGGTGAGCGTGAATGGACTTCTCAGGATCAGATCTAAGAAGTGGAAGAAAACAGTGGCGCTATCTGAGTGTAATACATATGTATAATCGGTTTTATTAAAACAACATAGAGCAACTCACAAGATGTAGTGCAAGGGCTTGCATATCACATAACAACCGTCTACTAGGGAGTGTGGATTCCAGACCGCTGCGGGTGGTGACTCCAGGACCCGTCACACTGGTAGTTTCCTCGGGCAGACCAAGAGATCCAACGCTGATCGCGGTGACATCACTAGAACCGAAAGTAGAGGCGAGGCTGTCCAGCAGGCGTGTGGTCGGAGCATGCGTGCTCCTTCCTCAGGCAGTGATGTGGCCATGTTTGTTATGGGCTCCGCTATATACTGCTCGAGAGCGGACTACAGAACTCAGCGGACGGAAGTACAATGATACATAGCAAACAAATATCTATACATACATCATAGCTGGAGGATATATGCATATACAGGTGAAACTGGAAAAATTGGAATATCGTGCAAAAGTTCATTTATTTCAGTAATGCAACTTAAAAGGTGAAACTAATACAGTATATGAGATAGACTCATTACATGCAAAGCAAGATAGTTCAAGCCGTGATTTGTCATAATTGTGATGATTATGGCTTACAGCTCATGAAAACCCCAAATCCACAATCTCAGAAATTAGAATATTACATGCAATCAATAAAACAAGGATTGTACATAGAACAATATCGGACCTCTGAAAAGTATAAGCATGCATATGTACTCAGTACTTGGTTTGGGCCCCTTTTGCAGCAATTCCTGCCTCAATGTGGCATGGTATGGAAGCTGTCAGCCTGTGGCACTGCTGAGGTGTTATTTATTTCAGTTGCATTACTGAAATAAATGAACTTTTGCACGATATTCTAGTTTTCCGAGTTTCACCTGTATATGGACAACACATTTATGGAAAAAAGTGTTTGTAATAATATTTATAACAGTATTTTTGACATATAAGAGAGAAGGAGGCAAGGAATGTTTGTAATAATATCCAAGCAGTATTTTTATCCATATTTTCAACATTTAGAAAGGGAAGAAAGAAAGAATCCCATATAGCCATTATATTGTCCTAGAAGACTACCTAATCCATGTATAACGAAAATAAATGAGGTTATACAATAAATAAATGTGTAAAAAATGGGAACAGACCATTACAGAGGCATCAAATACGCACTGCTCTTGGGAAAACACTAGGTATACTCTATAACCCAGACACGTAAATCAGCAGAATATTTGTGGTGAAAATCAAGAAAATGTTTAGGGACGCTGAGTTTGTCTATTCCATCCTCAACCGATCATCTATGCTCACCAAATCTTTTTCTCAGGGTCCTGACCACATATAGCAGGCCACAAGGACAGGAGAAGCAATAGATTATTCTGATGAACAGTTGTAAAAATCATTCAATGTATAGGTCTTGCCCTTGGTGGTAAAATGTTTTTGGCCATGTTGTACGTATCTACAAGTTAGGCATTTTGATTTACAGCATTGAAAAATCCCTTTTATGGACAGAAAAGTAAGCATGGAGCATGGATATTTGGTGGTAGATTTTATCTTACTGGATGTAATTTTTCTTGTAATGTTTAGTGCCCTTCTATAGGTTATTCTGGGGGCAGCAGGTAAACAGGATTTTAGATGGGGATCTTCAAGGAGTATTCCCCAATGTTGGTAGAAGATATACTCCATTTTTCTATGCTGGGTATTGACTTAGGTGGTGAATCTCAATGACCTAGTTTGGTCCTGAGAAGTGGTTGGGACTGTGTCCATTGAGATATGTGGTAAAAGCCTCATTGATAAGTATAGAAGAGTAACCCTTCTCCTGGAATTTGAGTTTTACGAGTTCACCCTGTTGAACATAATCGTCGTTGTGAGTACAGTTATGGCGAAGCCTACAGAATTGGCTTTTTGGTATGTTGGCCATCCACCTGGGATGGTGACAACTCTGGAAGTTGAGATAAGAGTTGACGGCAGTGGGTTTAATGAAGTTTTTGGCATAAATAGCCATATCGGTGTGATAGAGCTCTAGGTCTAGAAAAGCCAAGCTGTCAGGGCTACAGACATGAGTGAAGGATAGGTCCAGGGTGTTGGCGTTACAATGTGAGACAAAGGATTCAGATCTGTCTTTCTTTATCCAGCTTTTCGATAGTAACTATCTATGACAGTGGTAGTGCTGCACCACTTCGATTTATTAATATTCAGGATTTATATAGTGCAAATAATTTGCGTAGCGCTTTACAATACAAATGGAGACAGTACAGTTGCAATACAATTCAAGCAAAAAGGGTTAGAAAGGTCCTGTTCATGAGAGCTTGCACTCTAAAGGGAGGGGTAAGTTATACAAAAGGTAAAAACTGTAGGGGCAAGAATTGATGGAGAAAGTAAAATGTCACCTGTACCCTTTTCTGTTATTATACAGCACCTGCTAGCCGCCTCGCTTTCACAGCCCAAGTCAATTTTCTGGACGATGATGTAATGTTTTCCAAACAATGTCGGTTTTTACAGGAATTATCTTTTTTTTTCCCTCTCCCTCCGTTAGACACATTAATTTACATCTCTCAACTGGCGAGACTTTCTTTTGAGACAATTAGTCTTCCCTTCACTGCCTGAGCTGAAAGATGATACAGAATCTATTTATTCACTTACAAAGAGGCCACAGTTTTCACTCCAGGATCAGCTGTTACTGGCTCCCACCGACCCTGCAGTACGGGGGCCGTATTATCACACAGGCATAATACACAGAGCAAGGTCTGTTTAGAGCCCAGAGTGCAGGAAAATGCAGGCTGACACATGAAAAGGTGGACCGAGCCTGGGGGGTTTGATGTCTGCAAACGACTGTTTACAAATACTAAACTCCATATAGCCATCTTCATTCCACTCCGCAATAAAGGAGAGCTAGACAGGGTTTTTTGGTAAAAAAAAAAAAACCTACAAATAATGATACTGTATGTAAACTCTAACAATAAATTTCTATCATTTGCTATCCTTAGGTCATTTAAATATACTATTAAAAGCATTTTGTTACATCTGTTCGACAAGTGCAAAATAAAAAAAAAATAGCTGTTTATCCAGCCAGAAAGCCTGTGAGCTGATGACTTCCTACACTTTGTGCCTCTGGACTGTTATCAGTTCGTATTCCCTGCTATCTCTGTGATATTAGGGAGAAGAGAGGGAGGTGTTGTGTAGCCTTAACACCAGGGCTTTGTTCAGCAGGAACATTGTGGTGCGCAATTCCAGCACGCCCAGCACCTTCAGCATTGAATGTATGTACCAGGGGCGGACTGACAACTTATGGGAACCCCGGGCAATAGGGGATCATGGGGCCCCTGTGTCCTTGCCCAAACTCAAAAAAGCCTATGAAAAAGGTATCAGGGGCATCTCATGGGGCCCCCTACTGACTCCGGGCCCTCGGGCAGTGCCCGAGTTTCCAAATGGTCAGTCCGCCCCTGGTATGTACTGGGAAGAGGTGCTGGGGTATGGCGGAGGGTCTATTGATGTTAGCTATTGGTGGATCTATTGTTGCTGTGGGTGTAGTTTTGTTGGGGGATCTATTGTTGCTGGCAGTCCACTGTTGCAGGGGGGGTCTTTTATGCTGAGAGGGTCTATTGTTGCTAGTGGGGAATCTATTGTTGCAGGGGGGTTATTATGTTGTTGGGGGAACCTACTGTTGGGGGGTCTATTGTTGTTGGCTGCTAGAAGGTCTATTGATGGCTGCTGGAGGATCTGTTGTTGCTGGCTGGGGTCTATTGGTGGGGTGGATCTCTCTGCACCCAGAGCCAATCACTCACAGGCAATCGCTACTTGATCAGTTACATGCAAGTGGCCACAATTAGCTTCAGGAGCTGTCAGCCTCCCATTGCTTTCAATGTGGCTGCTTGCTGCAGCTAACTGGGAAACCACACTGGGCTTCCTGTACATGATTGCACAGCCCCATTCATGGGACCTGCCACCTCCCTCTCCCTCTCTCACTATTGGATGTACAATTCTTTAAGGGCCAGTTCACACTACATGCGTTTCAGTTGCTTTTCTTCTGCATTCAAAACGTAGAAAGTAAGTTATATGGTTGTCGGTGTCATAGTTCACATCAGCGCTTGCAGTTCCAGTGCGTTCCGATTGCAGAAAAAAAAGTAGAACATGTTGTATTTTTTCTGCACAGAACTGCACTGGAACGAGTTAAAACGCATCAAAAATGCACTGGAACGCACCAAAAATGCACTGGAATGCACATGTCCCTATTTACATTGAAGAAAAGAGAGGGGAAAAAATTAACTGGAATGCATAAAAAACGCACTGGAACACGTCAAAAACACATCAAAAATGCCACGGAACATACCATTGCTCATGTGCCAAGGGGTTCTACCAGAGCCTGAAGGCCGGGCTGGGCTTTTTGACACATCTGCACACATGCCATAATGGTGGCGCCAGGGTGGATCCAATAAAAAAGGGACAGATGTTCCTATTTAAAGAGGAGTTCTGACCCTCCCTCTACCAAAAATTAAAAGTCAGCGACTACAAATACTGTAGCTACTGACTTTTAATATTAGGGCACTTACCTGTCCAGGGATCCAACGGTGTCCACACCCTGAAACGATTCTTCAGTTGGCTGGCAGATGCTGATGCCGCCATCTCGACTAAGGGAAATCGGCAGTGAAGCTTCACAGCCAGTTTCCTACTCGGCATGCGTGAATCGTGCTGCGCTTTATGAATGGGTCACAGTCCTATGGGGGGAAGGGGTGGGGGCGAACTTTCGGCTTGGTTCGCTGATTCGAACTGAGCCAGAAGTGGGAGCGGGTACTTGTCAAAACCAGGTACCTGCCCCCCTCAAAAGGTGCCAAATGTGGCAGCAGAGGAGGGAGGGGGCAGATAAGTGTAGCTTCCACTTTAAAGTGGAACTCCACTTTAAGTTGATGCATGCTTTCAGTACCTCTTCTATGTTCTGCCTCTCTTTGCAGTATAATTTGCTTTTGCATTGAAGTATAACTCAATTTCATCTCTAAGGGTGGCTCCATTGCATTACAGGTCTTGCTGGAGCCACCCTGACCTTTGCATTTCCATCCAATCTTTCTGTTTCTGTGTGTGCTTAAGCACCATGTGCAGTATGGCAGGGATCCTTCTCATTCTTCCATGCATAGGGCACCCATGTGCATGGTGCCAGCTCAGATATCGCGCGTTGGGCGGGAGGGCAAGGAATCATTGGACATGTGGTCCAAAAGCAATAATCAATATCAATTAATAGAAATAACTCGGGCGCTGCCACCTACACCATGTTAAATACTGAAACTGAGCTGCTGCTGACACCTATCTCTGTGACGCACCACAAAGAACAAAATTACATCATTCCTTTGTTTTAATCAATACCAATTGCACAGTGCGTGTTCCTTACCCGCAAGTCCAAGTGAAGTATAGCAGAGAGGGACACAGGCTGGAGATTTTCCACAGGGCAAAAGTTAGTGATTTGAGGAGAATGAGGGAAAAGAAATGTATTTAAAAGTTAATAAAATGGAGCTAGAGGATAATCATCAATTTGTACAAAGGGTTTAATACTACTTTAGCTGCCCTTTACTATAAATTATTGCCACTTCCGTTATGTTGCTTCAAACACCTTTTCTTTGTATACATTACTTAAAGCGGAGTTCCACTCACCCTGTCAAAAAATAAAAGTCAGCAGCTACAAAAACTGTAGCTGCTGACTTTTAAAACAGCTAATTACCTGTCCCTTGGTCTCGTGGTGTGTCCCCCGCAGCCCATTTCACCAGCCGTCCTGTATTCCAGGAGGCCGTCATCTTCAGTGTGGGCACCCGGCTGTGATAGCTTGCGGCTTCACAGCCGGGTACCCACTGCTCATGCGCGAGTAGCGCTGTGCATCATGAATGGTCATTTAGTATTCTGGGACCTGTCATGTGTCCCAAAAGACTACAGGGAGTGAGGGGGAGAGGACACCTTCCACTTCCAATCGCCTAGGCGATCGGACTGGAAGTGGGAGCGGGTACCTGTCAAATTCAGGTACCCGCTCCCCCCCGCCCCCCAAGGGTGCCAATCCTTAATGGGGAGCGGGGGAGCAGTCCTTAAAGCGAAACTTCCCCTTTTGGGTAGAGTTCCGCTTTAATGTCTGCTTGAAGCGCTTCCCTAAACGTCCAGTGGGGAAGCGTACACTGCACATGTCATGCAGCAGTCAGGTGATCTCCTGCTGTTATTATCTTATTTGCCACATTAACCACTTGCCCTCCAGAGGATTTACCCCCCCTCCTGACCAGGCCATTTTTTGCGATACGGCGTTGCGTTACTTTAACTGACAATTGCGCATTCATGCAACGCTGCACCCAAATGAAGTTTACGTCCTTTTTCCCACAAATAGAGCTTTCTTTTGGTGATATTTTATTGCCTCTGTGGTTTTTATTTTTTGCAGTATAAAAAAAAAAGACCTACAATTTTGAGAAAAAAACAATATTCTTTTTGCTATTTAACACGTCCAGTAAAAAAATTTAAAAAATCCAATTTCGTCATAAATTTAGGCAAAAATGTATTCTGCTAAATGTCTTTGCTAAAACAAAATCCCAATACGTGTAAATTAAATGGCTTACATCAGGGCTTGAAAAAGCAGCTCGCCGCTCGCCAAATGCGAGGAGAAATTCTTGTGTGGCGAGCGGCGAGCACATATGATGGATGGAGCAGCTGCACCTGCACTCCAAGCCTCATTGTGAAGCCGAGTTCCGGTTTCCAACTTCTAGCTTCCGACTTCTTCGGCACCGCCATTACACTGGTAGCGCCGCTGAGGGGACAGTTGCAGGAGAGGTCCGCCGCTGAGAGAAGACACCCTCTCCACCACAGTGGGGACTCGAGGAGAGGTCCGCTCTCCACTGCTGCAGGGGACACGAGGAGAGGCCCACTCTCCATCGCCTTGGGGGATCACTGTAGAGAAACCACTGCACTGCCCTCACACAGAGCTCAGTGGCCTTAGTCAACTGCAGTATACCTCTGAGCATAGGGCTACAAAATAAACTGTAAGACACTTGTTATTTACTGTTCCAAAACACATTATTTATTTATTTATTTCAGATACTTATATAGCGCCATCAATTTACGCAGTGCTTTACATATATATTGTGCATTCACATCAGTCCATAACCCTCAAGGGGCGTATAATCTAAGGTCCCTAACTCACATTCATACATACACATACTAGGGCCAATTTAGACCAGATCCAATTAACCTACCAGCATGTCTTTGATTTTCTTTGTATAATTTTCTGCTAAAATATGACTGGACTTTAATAAATGAATAATAAAAATATAAAAGCTGGGCCGGGGGTGGGGCTGGAGGCGGACCTGGGCAAGGTTGGGTGGGGCAACTGGTGGAGAATAAGGTTTGTGCCTGGCTAGTAGGTCTAGACTCGAAATTTTAAGCCCTGGCTTACGTGAAAGTTATACTGTCTACAAATGGCAATATAGATGCTGGAATTTTTTTTTTTGTAATACCAGTAATGGCGGCGATCAGCAACTTATAGTGGACATTTTAACACTGGGGGGAACTGACTAACTGCCACTGACATCCCCAATGACACCAGTACAGTGATCAGTGCTAATAAAAAGCTCTGACACTGTACTAATGACACTGGGCAGGAAGGGGTTAACATCTGGGGCGATCAAAGGGTTAACTGTGTGCTGTTTTACTGTGTGCTGTGTGTGTGCTTCACTGTGTCAGCACATTGCTTTGTATGGCTCTGCTATGCAGAACCATACAAAGCAATGAGCAGGAGCTGACAGGGGAGAGATCTGTATTGTTTAAGCTGGAGTTAAGCTTTGAGGCAGACATTTACTAAACATTTCCCATTTTCTATCCTGACAAGTATAATTGTGGGTTCCTCAAGCGAGTAACCTAAATTTTGGCCACATGATTCCATCTAAGGGATTTTGTCAGTGGTGTAACTAGTTTTTGTGCTGTCCTGGGTACCACACTCCGACAACCCCCCTTGGGTGACAACCACCGCCACCCTTCGCCAACCACCCTTCAGACAGAGAGAGAGAGTTGGTCAAGCACTAACCTTAACCTCTGCGTAAAAAAAGCAGCCAGCCATCCCCGGAGCCAAGCCCAGTGTCTTCCTTCCTTGTGTCTTTCTTCTGCGGGAAGCTTTCACCTTCTAACAGCATGCAGCCTCCTTGGATTCCATGGCGGAGCCTTACCAGGTCCCCATCCCTGCCATGTGTGTCCCTTCTTCTGGGGGATGGTGCTGCTCCCCTGAAAATTGCTGCCGTAGGCAAGTGACTTGTTTGCCTTGTGGTAACTATGCAGCTAAATTTTGTGGATCTCCCTTACCAACAAAATTTCATGTCTAGAGCACCATTTTCAGCAACAAAGTGAAGTACAAGGCTTTAAAAAAAAGTAGTAGTTGGGTGGCAAGGGTCTATATTGGATGGGAGGGTCTGTACTGGAATTGGTGTCTCTACTGGCAGGGAGTGAGGGGGTCTATACTGGTAGGGAGGAAGGGGGTCTGGATTATGGGGGGAGATCTGTACTGAGGAGTGGCTGGGGGGATTCTGTGCTAAGGGGGGTTTAGAGTTGTGGTGGAAATAGGTAGTGGGTGGGAATAAAGGGCTGTGGGGGTATCTGTACTGGAGAGATATGGTTTGGGGGAGGAGGGATTTGTGCAAGGAGGTAATCTTTGGCTGTAGCCTGCACACTGACCTATGAGTGACATACTTCTGACTCCTGCACTCTCTGCGTGACATAGTCCTGACCCCTGTACTCACTGCATTATGTACTCATGACCCCTATACTCTGCATTATGTACTCCTGACCCCTGTACTCTCTGAATTATGTAATCCTGGTCCCTGCGCCCTGTGCCTTACACCCTCCTAAGCCCTGCATGATAGACACTATGTTGTGCATTTTATGCTGCCGACCACTGCACTCTGTATGCTGGGCTTTATATGACATACTCCTGACCATTGCACTCTGTATGCTGGGCTTTATATGACATACTCCCGACCACTGCACTCTGTATGCTGGGCTTTATATGACATACTCCCTACCACTGCACTCTGTATGCTGGGCTTTATATGACATACTCCCTACCACTGCACTCTGTATGCTGGGCTATATATGACATACTCACAACCACTGCACTCTGTATGCTGTGCTCTATATGACATACTCCCTACCACTGCACTCTGTATGCTGGGCTTTATATGACATACTCCCTACCACTGCACTCTGTATGCTGGGCTATATATGACATACTCACAACCACTGCACTCTGTATGCTGGGCTTTATATGACATACTCCCGACCACTGCACTCTGTATGCTGGGCTTTATATGACATACTCCCGAGCACTGCACTCTGTATGCTGGGCTTTATATGACATACTCCCGACCACTGCACTCTGTATGCTGGGCTTTATATGACATACTCCCGAGCACTGCACTCTATGCTGGGCTTTTTCATTTTTTGACAAGAGCTTGCTGAAATGTGTCCATTAGTATCTCACTTGTGGCGCAATTATTAAAGCATATTTTGTGGGTAAAAGGACTGTGGCATGTATGTGCTGTGTATACAGTGTGTAGGTTCAACAGGTGTCATGGTACTCAGCAGAAAGGTCCGTGTTAAATTATCTTTTGTTGATATTTTATACCAAATGTGTTTGCAGTGTAATTGGTGTATATCACTGTATTCTCTGCATTATAAATAGACTAGGTGTTAGCTAGCTAAACAAATACATAAATAATTTTAATAATAAATGCTTTTCTGTCCTTATTATGATAAATCTTCCAAAGCTTGGTGGCCTGGATCTTGACACTGCTGCAACCCATGTTTCTTCACTGTGCGTTATTAAAGGGCTGCCCAATATGTTCCTTCTGGGCAGTCACATTTTTTTTATATAGGGTGGCCTTAAACAGGACACAGCTTTTCATGCCACTCCTCCTCTGTATCACCACCCCCATGCTCTCCTGCCAGCACAATAGGCTGAAAGGATAGCCAGCCATGTCACCAGAGGGGTAAGTGGTAAGTGATCGTGTGGGTTTATACAGTGTATACAGTGTTTTTTTTGTGTGTATGCATGTATGTACAGTATTATTATTATTATTATTATTATTATTATACAGGATTTATATAGCACCAACAGTTTGCTCAGCGCTTTACAATATAACGGGAGACAATACAGCAACAATACAGTTCAATACAAGAGGGTTAGGAGGGCCCTGCTCCTTGGAGCTTACAATCTAAGAGGGAGGGGGCTAGTGGTACAAAAGGTAATAACTGTGGGGGATGGACTGGTTGGAGGAGTAAAAGATTCCATTATTAGCTGAGGGCAGGATAGGCTTCCCTGAAGAGATAGGTTTTCAGAGATCGCCTAAAAGTGAGAAGAGTAGGCGATAGCCTGATAAATTGGGGTAGAGAGTTCCAGAGGATGGAGGAAGCTCTGGAGAAGTCCTGGAGACGAGCATGGGAGGATGAGACGAGGGAGCTAGAGAGCAGGAGGTCATGCGAGGAGCGGAGTGTATGGTTTGGGTGATATTTGGAGACAAGATTGGAGATGTAATTAGGGGCAGAGTTGTAAATGGCTTTATATGTTATTGTTAGTGTTTTGAGTTTTATCCGGGCAATGGGAAGCCAGTGGAGGGATTGGCAGAGAGGGATAGCAGATATGGAATGGTTAGTAAGGTGGATGAGTCTAGCGCCAACATTCATGATAGACTGATATATACAGTATGTGTATACAGTGTGTGTCATGGTCTGGCCTGCAGTTTTCTGTTTGTGAAATTCTTATGTCCTTGCTGCAGTAGCTCTGCTAGACCTGTGATTCCATTTACATGTGCTGCTGGCTTCTGTGTTCACTTATGGACATCGCCTGCTTTATTGTGGATTTATATTTCCTTCTTTCTATCACTTACTCCCAGTCTGCTTCCATATATATATATATATATATATATATATATATATATATATACACATATATATATATATATATATATATATATATATATATATATATATATACATATATATAGTGCTCAGCTTAAATTAGTACAACCCAACAGATTGGTCAGAAAACCTTTACTTTCCTTTCAGAATTAACATTTTCTATGGGACACTATACTACAAAATACTCCCACAAATATGGGCCATTGATTGCAGACAAGATTTGTTAGTTTGCACACACAAAAAAAGTATTTTTCCTAACAAATTCATTCAAGACCATTTTTCAAAAATGAATACACCCCAATGAAAGTTTTAAGAGCAAAGCTAAATTTTAAACAACAAAATCCTAATTAACAAGAATTCAACTACAGGTGTTCAGCAGACAGTTGATTATAATAGGGCGTTACTTAACAAAGAAAACCCCTTCCCATATCATGGCACCACATTATTATTATTATTATTATTATTATTATACAGTATTTGTAAAGCACCAATAGTTCACTCAGCGCTGTACATTACAAAGGGGGACAGAACATGTGACAGAACAATACCAATACAATGGAAAACATGAGGGGATCGAGGGCCTTGCTCTTTCGAGCTTACAATCTAGAAGATGGAAGAGAAATGTCAAAAAGCCTGAGAAAGAAAATAATTTCTTTACACAAGAAAGTTAAAGGTTATGAAGATCAGCAAAGTTTTACTTATCAGTCAGAATACTGTAGCAAAAGTGATAGAAACATTTAGCAAAGATGGAACTGCAACCATCTCACAGAGATGTCCAGGCCGTCCTCGGAAGTTAACACCTCAACAGGAGTGTTTTCTACTGAGAAGATTTGAAGAAAATCGCCATACAAGTTCACTGCAGTTAGCTAAAGAAATAGAAAGCCAAACTGGGGTAATTGTTTCTCGTAACACAATACGGTGTACACTGCAGAGGAAGGGCATGCATGGGTGTCATCCATGAAGGAAGCCTCTCCTAAAGCCCATGCACAAAAAAGCTCACCTAGAATCTGCCAGGGCCCATGCTGGAAAAGAAGAATACTGGGACTCTACTCTGGAGGGATGAGACCAAGATAATTTTTTTGGAACTGATGGCTTCAAAACTGTATGGCGTCACAAATGTGAAGAGTACAATGAAAAATGCATGGTGCCTACAGTAAAACATAGTGGTGGCAGTGTCCTTCTCTGGGGCTGCATGAGTGCTGCTGGTGTCGGGGAGCTGCATTTCATTGATGGTATCATGAATTCACAGATGTACTTCTCTGTATTGAAAGAGAAGTTGTTATCCTCACTCTGTGCCCTTGGTCATCGTACACTTTTCCCACATGACAATGATCCAGAACACTCATCTAAAGTGATTCAGTGGCCAAGTATGTCTCCTGATCAGAACCCAATCGATCCCCTATGGGAATTCTGAAGAGTCAAGTTGAGCATCACTCTCCATCCAGCATCCAGGCTCTAAAAGAGGTCGTTCTTTAAGAATGGAAACAAATAGATGTTGCAATATGTCGCCAACTTGTTCATTCCATGCCTAGAGGACTTGGTTTTGTCTTTACAAATCATGGAGGTCATACAAATCACTAACTCTAGTAGTTTTTGTTGTGGGGTGTATTCATTTTTACATCAACTAATTTGAGAAAAACTGAAGATTTTGTAATCTAAGTTATATTATTAACCTTACTTTCTTGTAATGAGCTAAACAAATGTTCTATAAAACTCAGTTTTGTCAAAATTTTGGAACTTGCTCTTGTGTTCATAGAGATATTGATTAAAATCTTACTTGTCAAAAGGGGTGTACTCTTATAGTGTACATACAGTATATATCCCAATACTTTTGGCAATATAGTGTGTGTGTGTATGTATATATATATATATATATACAGTATATATATATATATATATATATATATATATATATATATATTTACAGGGCTTTTTTTCAGCAGGAACTTGTTGGAACTCAGTTCCACCACCTCTGGCTCAGGCCTTCTGTTCCCTGCCCACCACTATCACTTGTAAACACAGAAATCCGGCTTCTGTGTTCACAAGTGACAGCTTGTCTTCCAACGGCTTTGATAGATCATATCTCCTGATCGGCTCCCACTGAGTGCAGGTTAGAGTCGAGGGCGATGCAGGTGCCCGGGGTGCAGTGCAGATGCCGACATGCACACTA
This sequence comes from Staurois parvus, assembly GCF_062004578.1. NCBI lineage: Eukaryota > Metazoa > Chordata > Amphibia > Anura > Ranidae > Staurois > Staurois parvus. Next base: position 9,961,536 of record NW_028318045.1, on the reverse strand, counting down.
GATGATCTCCTTGCAATTGAGAGAGACAAGGCCACCTACAGTACGGGGGGTGGTACTAAGGCGGCAGGGTGCTTCAGATTAATACAGAAACAAAAGTAAGACGTGGAAGATGATGGAGCTTTTAAGGGGGGGGAGAAGATGAAAGCAGTGGAGGGGGTTGCAAAGTGAGATGTGGATAGGAGATGCAGAAGTAAGCAGCTGTGGAAGCTCTGTAGCGCACCCCTGAACTCTGCACTCTGTGTGTAACCCCTCCAAATTTTGCACTCTTTAGGTAATGCACTCCTGGTTATTAATACCCCTTTAAGACCCTCTCACTGTTAGTGAAATTTGACCACACCCACTATTTGATAGGGTTGCATGTGTAGGGGGAGGGGGTTTTGGGATATCGTGGTTGAGTTCTTGCACCTATTTTCTGAGAAAAAAAGTATTGGGACACCTGCCTTTGCCTTTATGCGCACATGAACTTTAAGGCATTCCAGTCTTAGTCTGTAGGGTTTAATATTGAGTTGGCCCACCCTTGGCAGCTATAACAGCTTCAACTCTTCTGGAAATGGTGTCCAGAAGGTTTAGGAGTGTGTCTATGGGAATGTTTGACCATTCTTACAAAAGCACATTTGTGAGGTCAGGCACTGATGTCAGACAAGAAGGCCTGGCTCGCAGTCTCCACTCTAGTTCATCCCAAAGGTGTTCTATGGGGTTGAGGTTCGGACTCTGAGCAGGTCAGTCACGTTCCTCTACCCCAAAATCGCTCATCCATGTCTTTATGGACCTTGCTTTGTGCACTGATGCGCAGTCATGTTGGAACAGGAAGGGTCCATCCCCAAACTGTTCCCACAAAGTTGGGACATGAAATTGTCAAAAATGTCTTGCTAACACCTTAAGAGTTCCCTTCACTAACTAAGGGGCCAAGCCCAACCCCTGTAAAACAACCCCACACCATAATCCCCCATCTACCAAATTATACTCTTGGCACAATGCAGTCAGGCAAGTACCTTTCTCCTGGCAACCACCAAACCTAGACATGTCCATAGACTTGCCAGACAGAGAAGTGTGATTCATCACTCCAGAGAACACATCTCCACTCCTCTAGAGTCCAGTGGCAGCGCCCTTTACACCACTGCATCCGACGCTTTGCATTGCACTTGGTGATGTAAGGCTTGGATGCAGCTGCTCTGCCATGGAAACCCATTCCATGAAGCTCTCTACGCACTCTTGTTGTACTAATCTGAAGGACACACGTAGTTTGGAGGTCTTTAGCTATTGACGCTTCAGACAGTTTGCAACCACTGTGCGCTTCAGCATTTGTTGACCCCGTTCTGTCATTTCACGTGGCCGAATTGCTGTTGTTTACAGTTGCTTCTACTTCATTATAAAACCACTAACAGTTGACCGTGGAATATTTATTAGCAAGGAAATTTCACGGATGGACTTATTGCTCAGGTGGCAACCTATCACGGTACTACGCTTGAATTCACTGAGCTCCTGAGAGTGACCCATTCTTTCACAAAAGTTTGTAGAAGTGGTTTGCGAGCCTAGGTGCTTGATTTTATACACCTGTGGCCATGGAGGTGATTGGAACACCTGAATCCAATGATTTGAAGGGGTGTCCCAATACTTTTGGCAATATAGTGCATATAGACATGCTCAGTGTAGCCCGCATTGCCTGAGAAACTTCCTAGCTTCTTTGTGCACCTGGTTTGCCTTGTATTCTGTGCCTGACTATCCATGTACCAACCCTGGATTCATCTACCATTCTCACTTGTCTTTCACCCGCCTGGATTTCGGCTTGTTTTCTGGATATTCTTTTATCTCCTGCCATCTGTGTTCTGCACACGCGAGTGGTCTCCACATTGTCAGCTGGGTGTATATGGGAACTGCTATGAATTGCACAAGGGGGTGGTAGTGAAATGAATCTTAGGGTGTGTTGTGCACTGTGCTGTATGTACGTCTGACCCCCTAAACTGTGCATGTTACATACATCTGATCCCTGCACTCTGTACGTTACCCACTTCTTACCGCTACACTTTGACACAGAACCTGACTCCTGCACTCTGCACATTATGTAAGCCTGACCCCTATGTTATGAATATTACATTGTCCTGGCACCTGCACTTTCTACATTACACTTTCTGACTCCTGCACTATATACTTTACCCACTCCTGATCCCTACACTGAATACATTACATATTTTTTACCCCTGCACCAGTGATGTATTTTGGTTGAGTGCTGCCCTAGGCAAGAGTAAAATCATGCCCCCCTCCCCTCCATGTGGGGGGTTGGGGAGAGAGAGATTCTAGCACTCACCCGCTGACCACTCCGGGAGCCATGATCAGGAAAACCCATCTTCCTTCTGCGCTGATCTCTGACAAGGATCCAGGAATGAGAGTCAGACACTCTTCAGCAGCCTGCAGCCCGCACTGTTGTGCCTGTGCCTCACCTGCTCCCCATCCTCAGCCACTGGCTACCAGGCATGTCACTTCTGCCGGGGGACCACCACCCCCCTGAAAAATGCCACCCTAGGCAAAAGCCTTGTTTGCCTCACTGTAAATTCACCCCTGCCCTGCACTCTGTACATTGCATACCTCTGACCCCTGCACTCTGTAAACAGGCTCCAGCTTACGCGTCTCCCACTGTGCAATTTTGCCACATATATTGTCTAAATTGGCCCTAGTATGTGTATGTATGAATGTGAGTTAGGGACCTTAGATTGTATGCCCCTTGAGGGTTAGGGACTGATGTGAATGTACAATATATTTGTAAAAGCGCTGCGTAAATGGAGGGCGCTATATAAGTACTTGAAATAAATAAATAAGTATAAACCTGGCAGTACTAGGGTTGTTGTTTTGAATCCCAACCACGGCACCACTTGCCTGGAATTGGAAGTTCTTCCTGTGCTTGCTTGGGTTTCCGGTTTCCTCCTAGACTCCTAAAACATGCTGGTAGGTTAACTGGATCTTTTCTAAATTGGCCCCTAGTATGTGTATGTATGAATGTGAGTTAGGTTCCTTAGATTGTACACCCCTTGAGGGTTAGGGACCAGGGGCGGACTGACAACTCATGGGGCCCCCGGGCAATAGGGGATCATGGGGCCCCTGTGTCCTTGCCCACACTCAAAAAAGCCTATAAAAAAGGTACCAGGGGCATTTCATGGGGCCTCCTACTGACCCCGGGCCCTCGGGCAGTGCCCGAGTGCTCGAATGGTCAGTTCGCCCCTGTTAGGGACTGATGTGAATGTACAATATATATGCAAAGCGTTGCGTAAATTGGCAGCGCTATATAAGTACCTGTAATAAATAAATACACAATCCACGCATTGCACGCATCTTCATTCTTCTCCTCTGGTGCCCAAGGGTGTCTTCAAATTCTATAATTTCAGAGAGCTAACCCCCCCCCCCTTCCAGAAAAAAAAAATTATCTACATCCCTGGTTTGGGTGACAGGTTCACTTTAATTTGAGTCCTCCCTTCTTTATGTCTCTCTTACGCTCTCAGTACGTATGCTCAGCTCCTACCTCTTTCTCCCTCTCCGTAGTTGTTAATGCACACATGATTACTTTTAATGCTTCAAAGATTTTTTTCCATTGCATAGACAGAGCCCAAAATATCTGCCTAAACAGTTCAGCAACCTCTAAAAAGCCGTCTAAAAACAAAGTTCAAACTGGGACAAATAGAGAATCCCCCCCCCCCCTTTTTTTTTCTTTCTAACATCTTCCTCTGCACTTGAGTTGGGGGAGGGGGGGGTGTATGGATACTGTACAGCGATGCCTTTGCATTTTGGCCTCTTGCCTTCTAACTGTTTTATTGTCTATTTTGGCTGAACTTGCAGCTCTGAGACTGCTGCCAAGAAAGAGAGCGAGGTGGGAGGGTGGGGGCCGTGAGCTGGGTCCTTTAAGGATACTGAAAATGAATCCAGTTTTGTGAGCTGGCCACGTCCTGCAAGCAAGCTAAAATGAATCTCTATGGAGAGCTGCCTTTTCCTTCCTGTTCTTTTCTAACTCCGAGCATGGAGCAAACAATATTTTGACCACTACCATAAAAAAAATTAAAAAGTGGAAAAAATCTAAAATTTAGGAGCTGTGCGTGATATTACCTTTTCATGAGAATATCATTTTTTTTTAAACATATTATTAATGCTACTCCTTACTCTGAGGATTTCCTTCCAATATATGGGGATATATATGTTTGTTATACAAGATTGTATTATTTATAAGATATATCATTTATACACTGATACAAAAGAAAAATCACAACTGATTGTTACTAGCAAAAAAAACAAAAATATAAGAATTTCAAGACTTTTTAAAGCATCAAGGGCTGGTGCTTCCACTAGGCAAACTAGGTGGCCGCCTAGGGCACATTGCCACCTAGGGGCACCTGGGCACAGCACAGGCCAGCACTTTCTCTGTGTGGAACGCCACCATATCATGAATGATCATCCAGCTGAGGTGTCTGGGGCAGTGTAGCAGCTGAGCTGTCGCTCCTTCCAGTGTTCCTCTCAGACTCAGTCCCTTGCTGCAAGCCGGCTGGCAGCTGCTGATCACTGTGGAGTTCCAACCCTTCTCTTCCCATTCATCAGTGGAGGCGGAGCTGTGCCTGCGAAGGAAGGTAATGTCTGACTCTGGTGTCTCGTGTTTGAGTGAGTGTGACCCGGCCAGCCAGCCATCCATCACATGTGCAATGTGTCAGTGAGTGATGACATCATCACGATCCCAAACCCTGCTCTTCTAGTGCCTGCTGGGATTGCTGATCTGTGTCAGTGTTGGTGGTGGTGTGTTTTATCAGATCTGTCACAGTGTGGGATCGCTCAGTTCAGGTGATCTCTCTGTGTGCTGGGTTGCCTGCTATCACATCGTTTTATCTCCCCTCATTGCCTGGGGAATTCCAGCCTGGGGATCTGTCATGGTGTGGATCCATCATCCTCCACCCACTGCAACTGTCACCCTGCCACTGCCAGCCACAGATACAGTCCATCCGTGACACTGATTTTGTCTTTTATAATGGTGTTGGTGGCATCTTACGGCAGGACAGTGAACCAATCAGGTATGTTGCATGCAGATGTACTGACACAAACTGGGAGAGGGGGGCAGGAGAGTGAACCAATTGGGTATGTTGCATGCAGACGTACTGACACAAACAGGGAGAGGGGGGCAGGACAGTGAACCAATCGGGTATGCTGCATGCAGACGTACTGACACAAAGTGGGAGAGGGGGGCAGGACAGAGAACCAATCAGGTATGCTGCATGCAGACGTACTGACACAAACTGGGAGAGGGGGGCAGGACAGAGAACCAATCAGGTATGCTGCATGCAGACGTACTGACACAAACTGGGAGAGGGGGGCAGGACAGAGAACCAATCAGGTATGCTGCATGCAGACGTACTGACACAAAGTGGGAGAGGGGGGCAGGACAGAGAACCAATCAGGTATGCTGCATGCAGACGTACTGACACAAACTGGGAGAGGGGGGCAGGACAGAGAACCAATCAGGTATGCTGCATGCAGATGTACTGACACAAACTGGGAGAGGGGGGCAGGACAGAGAACCAATCAGGTATGTTGCATGCAGATGTACTGACAAGAAATTTGCTGAGAGGAGGAACGAGCAAACAGGGGAATTACTTAGGGTGGTATTAATCCTAAAACCAAAAATGTAATATATTGCAGCTTACCAGTCATTAGATGTGGTAGCTGCATCAGTTTTCTTTTCTTTAGCTTTTTTTCTCCTCTGTTTTCACCTGGTGATCTGGCCAGTAATACACCTCCAGTATTAGTGAGACATCACTCTGTATGAGAACAGGACACAGCAGACATCAGCATTGTCAGTCAGTGGTGAGGGGTGAGATCGGAGTATTAAATGTATTAGTAGATTTGAATACACTAAGCAAATTGAAGCCAAACTCCAGCTCACACTTTATATTCAGGTACAGCAAACAGTTTTTTTTCCCTTTTTGGGATAAAGATTTTATATGAATAAATAAAAGCTGGTCATTTTAATCACCCCATGCCATTGGTAAATGGATGGTCTCATCTATGTAAACTGATACATTCTCCTGGAGAGCTTGAGCTTCTGAAAAACAGCAGGCTTACTGACTAAATCACCAAATGAAAATAGAAGAAAGCAAGCCTAAAAAAGGAAACTAATACAGCCACCACATCTAAGAATTGGTAAGCTTCAATATAATAAATTGCTTTTGGGTTTTATACTGCTTTTAAGCAGAACTTCATCTGAAAAGAAAAGTTCCACTTTTTCTAATTCTCCCCCCGCCTATAACAATTTTGGATTTTATTTTTTATTGAACGGGTACCTATTTCTGGAAGGTACCTGCTTTGGGCGAAAGTTCAGCACCCTCCTCCCTGACTGCAACCTCCCCAGATGCGTCACAGATCCCAGGAGGCTGTGGGTCCATTTGCAGCATGACTTGTGCATGTGCACCGGGGAGCCAGTTGTGAAGCCACAGGCAGTCACAGCCATCTTCCCACAACCAAGATGGTGGCACTGGGGATCCAAAGACCGGTATACAACCAACCCGGATGGGGACAGCACTGGATCTCTGGACTGGTCAGTGTGTGTTTATTAAAAGTCAGCAGCTACAGTATTTGTAACTGTTGACTTTTAATGTTATTTTTTTTTGTTACCTGTTTAATCAGTCTTTTGCTGCTCTTCTGCTGTTCAGAAGAGGATACCATGGTATTTCTTCACTGTGTAAATCTCAGGACTGGCTGGGCAGACAGTCAACACTTTTGGCAGGTAAATCAGCTCTTATATACAGTATGTTTGTCATCTGTGCATTTAGCTGTTTGCCTGGAGCTTGGCTTTAAGGTTAATGCAACTTTTGCACACTTTTTGGCTAGGTTGATATTCTGAACCAGGACGGCAAAATATTCTACTTTGTAAATAATATTCATGAACTATACTGTTCTGTTGTGTATACACAAGGTCTACAAGACCACAAGATACCCTGTTCCCTGTCCAGAATCTGCAATCTTCAAGTGTTAATGAACCCACAACAGTAAAATCAGTTTGGAACCTAAGGGGTTAATCCTCCGCATTATGTAAAAAGGCTGTTTGATCCTGTCTTCTATTAATTACACTTCCATGTTGTGTGTACTGTGGGAGACTAGATATAGTGAATGCAGGGTCCTGGGTTTAGTAACACTTTAATAACACAGGGTCATTCCTCAGTGGATAACAGTTCAATAAAGAATGTCCATGGGATTACATTGTGTCTACAGGTTACACCTAGTAACAAGAAAAAAATTAAGATTTTAAAATCACACTGGAAACTTCAAGACCCCATATAAGTATATTAGAACAACAGGTAATAAATACTATTTCATAATTTGATTTTTTTTTTATTTCCCTAGCCCACAATTGCATGCAGATTATGTTGGCCATATCATATCAAATAGATAAAATGTAAATCCACATTCCATTTACCATATACAGTGGGTATAGAAAACATTCACACACTCTCTCCCCCCCCCCCCCCTTTTAAATAATCACATTTTGCTGAACAGACACAGTTTTGGTTTTATCCAGCTGTATTTGCTCAGTGCAACTTATACCATCCAAGTGAAAGATATACACCAACACGTCAGAAAAAAATACAAAAAAGAATAAAAAACAGAATCACTGAATTGGAAAAAGGATCACCCTCTCCTAAATAAAACTTGTAAGCTCAATCAGGTGTAGCTAATCACCTTCTCAATGGCATGCAAAGCCATTTGACTTTCAACTGTGATCAGCTGTGGTCATTTTAATTAGCTCAGCAGGAAAAGAGCTTTCCTGGAGCATTTCAATCCCTGGTGAACACCCATGCGATCTGATTCTAGTGTGGCAAAAAAGGTGCCTGCATCTTTTTCATGCAAATATGGTGCAATCTGAGCCATACAAAATGAATGGGCTCAAATCGCACTGCACACAATCGCTTGTGATTCGAACAGGAATGCGATGTGATTCCTGTGTGAATCATGTGTGATGTGACAGTGTGAACCAAGACTCAAGTGCATGTAAACACTTGTAATACACTTCTGTATGCTTAATATACATCTGAAAGCAGTTTGAATTCTTTCATTGTTCCTAGCTATCGCTGAGAACTACCGACCTTCCCCTCCATGTTATAGAGAAGACAAAAGAAGGAAGAGTTTGATAGACCTGTTCTAAGTTGGGGGGACAACGCTGGTCACTTACTGTATCAGATACATCAGGTCTGGTCTTTTGCTTTGCATGCCATGCCTCTGATCTGGATATCACAGAAAAAGGTGTGCAGCCAGCATTGCCTGGTATGAGTGTTTGCTTTTTACCATGATTGGTGCATGTACCAATATGTGACTTAACATTTATAGGCATATGGGTGACACTTGTTTTATATATGCTAGTTCAACTGTTGTGGGTGTCAACACTGAATGTGGATGGTGGTAAGCGGTGCTTTATAACAGCTTGTGGTTTTGTGTAAATACCTTGAGAAAGATGGGCTGAATGCCACTGAAACATTGGACCTAAATAAACACCTGGGATATTTGTCTCAGCTGCTGTGAAAGTCCTGATGAAGTGCTTACTGGTAATTCAGTCCTACTGGATGTACCTACTGTGCAGCGAAGCACCTAGGTAATGCTTGGCAAAGAGTGCAGATACCTACCTTCCATGTTTCATATTGTTGTGTGTATATATATATATATATATATATATATATATATATATATATATATATATATATATATATATATATATATATATATACACGTTATTAGGTACACCTGTTCATTTGCTTGGTAACACAAATTGCTAATCAGCCAATCACATGGCAGCAACTCAATGCCTTTAGGCATTTAGACGTGGTGAAGTCGTTCCATGTGCTGAATGTTCACAGGAATGACTGTTGTGGGCTGGGAACCACCATGGCCGGGATCATCACCGACGGACGGATGGCCATCTTTGAAACATTTACATAATTCAAATGTCTTACTGCAACTGCACACGCTGTTCCATGCACACAATAACACTGTTGCCTGCCATCTTGATTAACAGTCTCTGGACTGGCCCGCGACATGTGCGCCACCTATCAGTAATAGGACACACTTGCCACTTATTACTGCATGTGGTACCGCCACGCTAGCATCCTTTTTTATACCTGTAAAATTAAAAGTCCCGGTTTGACTTGAACGGCCCTTATATACAGGGCTTTCTTTCTGCCGGAACGCGGCGGTACTGCGTTCCGCCACCTTTTTCTTCTTGTCCCCGCTCACCGACTGCCTCTGCAGAGCTGACAAGCTATGCAGAGCAGCGAAAGTGACAGGTGCCGGACGCGGCTTGTTTATGTCATGCTTGCGCGTGCCCGGCACCTGTCACTGCCGCTGCTCACAGCCGGTGAGCGGGGACATGCACGCTTCACCCCCCCCCCCTCTACCGCCAGCGTGTAAACATCGGGGGCGCGCGGCCACCCCCATAGGAAAGGTGTATCTTAGTACACCCGGCGGTGCGCGCTGACGTCATCACGCCCTCTGCTCGTCGATCCTACCATAGCGCGGATCGTCAGCATCAGGTAAGGAGCGGCGATACAATTTTTCTCGCTTTTCTTGCTAATGTGGGGGGGGGCAGTGTTACTCGCTATTCTTACTAATGTGGGGGGGGGGGCGGTGTTAATTCCATACATTTACTTTTATAGCCCCTCCCAAATTTTACTTGCATTCCTGTTCTCTAAAGGGGTGGTCCTAGGGTTTGATGGGGGCGTGGCCAGGTTTGGGTGGGGGAGTTCCACCACCTTTCCTCTGAGAAAAAAAGCCCTGCTTATATATATATATATATATATATATATATATATATATATATATATATTCTTTTTTTATTTATAAGCATGCGGACAGGACATTTTCCAAATAAAATTAAATTACACAGAAACCGGAGACTCTGAGGAAATGTTTTATGGGCTTCTTTCGGCACAGTGGAGCTAATCAGCTTGGAGTTGGCTTCCACTGTGTCTATTGAAAATACATCTGTTGACGGTTGTCATGTATATTCCTATAGAGAAAATTTTGTTTGTGTTGAACTTGACTGCTGGCTTGTGGGATCACCTGAAGCCTCGCTGGGGTGTTTTACACCAGCAGATGTTCGTGAAGTGCGTGTGACCCTGCAGGGTTCACTGGTACTTCTCTTTTATACTCAACATTCCACCATTTATTTTTTTTGGAACAAAACAAATGCAACACAAAGTAGAGGATTGTGATGTCACTGTGCAGTACTCAGTTCTGTGTGTCAGTTGTAATGTGACCGCAGAGGAAACGCCCAGATCAGTTACTAAAGTAATTCAGATATTAAAATGGATGTCCTATTTGCTTGGTTTTGAAGGATCAATTCACTGGACACCAACCACATCACTGAGAAGGCAGATTATTATTATTCAGAATTTATATAGCATCAACAGTTTGCGCAGCGCTTTACAATATAAAGGGATACAATACAGCAACAATAGGAATTCAAAACAAGAGGGTTAGGAGGGCCTTGCTCCTGAGAGCTTACAATCTAACAGGGAGGGGCTGGTGGAATGAAAGGTAATAATTGTGAGGGATGACTTGATGGAAGAAATAAAAGACTCGGTTATTAGCTGAAGGTAGGGTAGGCTTCCCTGAAAAGTGGACGGAATAGGAGAAAGCTGTACAGATTGGGGAAGGCAGTTCCAGAGGATGGGAGAGGCTCTGGAGAAGTCCTGTAGATGAGCATGAGAGGAGGAGACAAGGTAACTAGAGAGTAAGTCTTGGGAGGAGCGGAGAGGATGGTTTGGGTAATATTTGGAGACAAGATTGGTGATGTAGCTCGGGGCAGAGTTGTAAATGGCTTTGTATGTTATTGTTAATGTTTTGAATTGTATACGTTGGGCAATAGGAAGCCAGTGGAGGGATTGGCAGAGTTGGGTGGTGGACACTGAACGTTTGGTAAGGTGGATGGCTCTGGCAGCAGCATTCATGATGGATTGAAGAGGGGATAACCTGCAAAGAGGTAGGCCTATGAGGAGAGAGTTATAATAGTCAAGTTGAGAGATAACAAGGGAGTGTATAAATTGTTATGTGGTTTCAACAGTTAAAAAGGGGCATATTCTGGAGATGTTACAAAGATGAAGACTACAAGATTTGGACAGTGATTTTATTTGGGGCAGAAAGGACAGGATTACACCTAGTACCCTGACAAGAGGGGAGGGACTGATAGTTGTATTGTTGCTCTTGATGGAGAAGTCAGTGGAGGGAGCATGAGCAGGAGGAAATATTTTGAGCTCAGTTTTAGAAAGATTGCATTTGAAGAAGTGGTGTGACATCTATGCTGATATTTCAGTTAATAAGTTAGTAATGCGAGAGGAAAATGAAGGAGTGAGGTGAGGAGTAAAGAGATAGATTTGGGTGTCATCAGCATAGAGATGGTACTGGAAGCCGTGGGAGTTTATAAAGTGACCAAGGGAGGAGGTGCAGATGTAGAAGAGAAGGGGTCCCCTACAGAAAGAGGAAGTCGAGAGGAGTTATAGGTAACAATGAAGGAGTGCTGTGATAGGTAGGAGGAGAACCAGGAGACAGCAGAGTCTTGAAGGCCAAGAGTGTGGAATTTTTTCAGGAGGAGGGGATGGTCAACAGTATCAGAGGCCACAGAAAGATCTAGTAGTATGAGTATGGAGTGGTGGCCATTGGTTTTAGCAGTTAGTAAGTCATTGGTGAGTTTTAATAGCGCACTTTCAGTGGAGTGTAGTATGCGAAAGTTAGAGTATGAGGGGTCAAGAAGGTTGTTGTCAGTGGGGTAGGAGCTCAGACGGTTGTAAGCTATGTGTTCTAAAAATTTAGAGGTAAACAGGAGCAAGCAAGGAGATGGTTCTTAAGTTGTTCAGACTGGTGGGGTTCAGCAAGGGCTTTTTACGTATGGGATGATCAGCTCATGTTATAGAGGGGAGGGGAAGATGTCAATAGATAGAGGTAGAGATTGAAGATGTGAGTGAGGAAATTAGCTCTGTTACACTGTCCGATTATGGGATTATATGCACACCAACAAAAATTAGCCACCTACCTATTTATAGCTGCCAAACAGGTCATAGCCAAGGCATGGAAGATACCCTCAGTCCCTTTCCACAAGGTCAAGACTACCCTAACTACTTTGATGTTACATGAAAAGATGGCCAGTATTGTATGTGACTCACATGAAAAAGTTTTGAAAGTATTGCACCCTTGGTGGACCTACACGTTCCCTACCCTATCCCCGTTGGGTTTGGGGGCTTCTTAAATCTTGATTGGGATTCAGGCCTGCAGGAGCCTACACCTTCCTTTTCTTACTTTGACTCTTCTTCTTTATTGCTTTTTTCAATTTGGGTTCTCTCTATTCTGATTTATTCCCTTCCAACTGAAATGATTGATAACTTTGACATCTACCATTTGTCTTCCCAGGACTTGTTCCTGGGACATTAAAGCCATACTGTGGCCTAGGTCACATAACCGCATTGTGAATATATCTAATGATTCAAAAGTGTCATCGCCTGTTTAAATATATGTCCCCCTATTGGTTTGAAACCCCTGCGCAGGCAAACTGTTGTTTTGTATTGATCTACGTTTCAATAAAAATATTGACACAGAAGATGTGAGTGAGGGAGCATAGGATAGAAGAACAGGGTGACTGTAGTACTTGTGAGGAAACAGGGTCCATCAGACAGGTGGTAAGCTGGGCTTCTGAGAAAACGTTAGCGACTGCTTTTGTAGTAGCAAGGTCAAAAGAGGAAAACATTGAGGGTGGTTTTGTACAGGGTATGTTAAGTGGGATAGATATTTCTGCAGTGGAGTAAAGTGATTGGCAATCTCATGAGCAGTGAGTGAGTTACTGGGTGAAGGTGGTGGTGGAGAAAGTACAGAGAAGAGACAACAAGGACTGGATGACAGTGTATTAATAAGAGTGACAAAGTAGGCTTGTTTGGAAGCATAGAAGGAGGAATTGTACTTTAAGAAGGAAGATATATATAGAGTGAATGCTTGCTGGGATTTGGTTTTACACCACAGTCACTCCAGTGCATGTCTATGTCTCTTACAATTTTCTGGTGTCATCAGTCTGCCAAGGTTGTAATGGTCGGACCCTGATACTTTGTGTAGTGCAAAGAGCATGTGAGTCCAACGTGGATGACAGTGAACTGTTGTAGAAAGAAGTGACCAGGTTAGGACAGGGGTGTTATTTTGTCATAGAGGTGGTCAGTTGCAGAGTAGAAAAGAGAAAGATTAAGGTGGCTAAAGTTTCTACAGGTAATTGTTTGCTGCTTGGAGAGATACAGTGCATCCAGAAAGTATTCACAGCACGTAACTTTTGCCACATTTTGTTATGTTACAGCCTTATTCCAAAATGGATTAAATTCATTTTTTTCCTCAACATTTTACAAACAATTACCCATAATGACAAAATGAAAGAAGTTTGTTTTGAAATCTTTGCAATTTATTAAAAAAAAAAACAAAAACAAACATGTACATAAGTATTCACAGCCTTTGCCATGACACTCAAAATTGAGCTCTGCTGCATCCTGTTCCCACTGATCATCCTTGAGATGTTTCCACAACTTGATTGGAGTCCGCCTGTGTGAAATTCAGTTGATTGGACATGATTAGGAAAGGCATAAAACTGTCTATATAAGGTCCCAAAGCTAACAGTGCATGTCATAGCACAAACCAAGCCATGAAGTCCAAAGAATTGTCTGTAGACCTCCGAGACAGGATCAAGGCACAGATCTGGGGAAGTGTACAGAAAAATTTCTGCTGCACTGAAGGTCCCAATGATCCGTAAATGGAAGAAGTTTAGAACCACCAGGAATCTTCCTAGAGCAGGCCTCCCGGCCAAAATGAGCGATCGAGGGAGAAGGGCCTTAGCCAGGGAGGTAACCAAGCACCTGATGGTCACTCTGAAAGAGTCCAGCATTTCTCTGTGGAGAGAGGAGAACCTTCCAGAAGAACAACCATCTCTACAGCACTCCACCCATCAGGCCTGTATGGTAGAGTGGCCAGACGGAAGACACTCCTCAGTAAAAGGCAAATGACAGCCCACCTAGAGTTTGCCAAAAGGCACCTGAGGGACTCTCAGACCATGAGAAACAAAACTCTCTGGTCTGATGAAACATAGATGGAACTCTTTGGCCTGAATGCCAAGCATCATGTCTGGAGGAAACCAGGCACAGCTCACCACGTGGTCAATGCCATCCCTACAGTGAAGCATGGTGGTGGTAGCATCATGCTGTGGGGATGTTTTTCAATGGCAGGAACTGGGAGACTAATCAGGATCGAAGGAAAGTTGAATGCAGCAATGTTCAGAGACATCCTTGATGAAAACCTGTTCCAGAGCGCTGTGGACCTTAGACTGGGGTGACGGTTCATCTTTCAACAGGACAACGATCCTAAGCACACAGCCCACATAACAAAGTAGTGGCTACGGGCCAACTCTGTGAGTGTCCTGGAGTGGCCCAGCCAGAGCCCAGACTTGAACCTAATTGAACATCTCTGGAGAGATCAGAAAATGGCTGTGCACTGACGCTCCCTATCCAACCTGATAGAGCTTGAGAGGTACTGCAAAGAAGAATGGGAGAAATTGCCCAAAAATAGGTGTGCCAAGCTTGTAGCATCATACTCAAAATGAGGTGAGCAGGGGTGGACTGACAACTGATGGGGCCCTCGGGCAACAGCGGATCATTGGGCCCCTGGGTCCACGCCCACACTCAAACCACACCCAAAAAAGCCTATGAAAGGTACCAGGGGCATCTCATGGGGCCCCCTACTGACCCCGGGCCCTCGAGCAGTGCCCAAGTTCCCAAATGGTCAGTCCGCCCCTGGACTTGAGGCTGTAATTGGTGCTAAAGGTGCTTCAACAAAGTATTGAGCAAAAGCTGTGAATACGTATGTACATGTGTTTTTTTCGGTTTTTATTTTTAATAAATTGCAAAGAGTTCAAAACAAACTTCTTTTACGTTGTCATTGTGGGGTATTGTTTGTAGAATGTTGAGGGAATAAAATTAATTTAATCCATTTTGGAATACGGCTGTAACATAAAATGTGGCAAAAGTTAAGTGCTGTGAATAGTTTCTGGATGCACTGTAGGTGGCTGAAGACAAGGATACTGTGAAAGGTGATGAGGTTGTGATCAGGGAGAGGAAAGAGGGTGCTGGTGAGATTACCAGGAGAGCAGTGATGGAAGAATACAAGGTCAAGGGTATCACCATCAGAGTGAGTGTAGAACTGTGTCCATTGAGGGTAAGTTGAAAAGTCAAGATGTAGCAGGCTGTTAACATTAAGTATCCGCTCCCACTGCCAGGGCTCAGTTCGCTGTGGCAAACTGAGCCAGAAGTTTGCTCCCCCCCCGCAGTCCTCTGGAAAACACAACAGGTCCCAGGGGACTGTGGCCCATTCACAAGGCTCAGCGTGATTCGCGCATGCACAATTTGAAACTGGCTGTGAAGCTACAAGGCTTCACTGCCAGCTTCCCTTAGTCAAGATGGCGGCGCCTGAACCCTACAGCCGACTGACAAATCGGTTTGGGGTGAGAACACCGCTGGATCCCCGGAAAGTTAAGTGCCCTAAAATTAAAAGTCACCAGCTACAGTGTTTGTAGCTACTGACTTTTAATTTTTTTTCATTGGGGAGGGGGGGGCGGGAGCTGGAACTCCGCTTTAATGAGATTAACATTTTACTAAAAAATAGTGACAATGCAGAGAAATAAACCTATCCTTTGACTAGAGATCAGTGACATCACAAGAATGTATCCTTACTATTAACTAGAGAGCAACGACATCACTGAGGATGCAGCCTATCCATTCAATACAGGGCAATGACATCACTGAGAAGGCAGATTAACTACAAAATAATGACAATGCAGAGAAAGAAACCTATACATTTACTATAGATCAGTGGCATTACTGAGAATGTATCCAATTCATTCACTATAGACTGATGACATCACTGAGAATGCAGCCTATCCTTTATTAGAGATTGATGACATCACTGAAAATGCCATTTATCCATTCACTTGAAACCAGTTACTGCACATCACTGAGAATACAGTCTATCTATTACTAGATACTAGTGACATCACCAAAAATGTCACCTATCCATTCACTAGAGAGCAATGACATCTATGAAAATGCATCCTATCCATTCATTAGAGACCAATGAGAGAGCTCATTGGTCTCCTATACTAGAGAGAGCTCATTGTATAGGATTATCGGTGATCTGAGAGCGAGGTATGATAAAGATGCAGTTTTTAGTATCAAGAGGAGAACAGAATACACATTGCTTACTTGCTCATTCCGAGTTTAATGTGTCAAACAGAAATGGATCACATTATACAGATAATTAATTTCTTTATAGTGGCAGCACAGGTCGCATGTAAAAGCGCATCAATCAACCATTACTAACATATAGGACAGTGCCGGGACAAAGCCATCTAGGGCCCATGGCAAAGATGCAAAACAATCCCCCCCCCCCCAAGATGTATAGGAAAAGTTCCCCTACAATCTCCCACAGCACAAATCCCTCCCCCCAAATTTTTCAATGTTTTTCTTCTAGAACAAATCTCACCCCCCCTCCCTCCCCCCCCCACTGAATTTATCCTTCCTGCATACATCCTTTTTACCAATCCCTTTCTCCTAGCACAAATTTCCCCCTCTTCCTCTTTTCCAGCACAAATCCCCGCAGCCCCCCTCCTACCACATATCACCCCCCAAAAACCCCTCCTCCTACCACTGATCAACTTCTCCTTCCCCCTCCTAGCACAAATACTGTCTCTCCAGCACAAATATATGCTACTCTGCCCCCCCTCCAGTTATGTACCCAATTTAATCCTCCCTCACACACGGACCTCACATACAATGCTGCTGCAGGTGTCTGTGGGATGTTAAGAGCAGCTTTCCCCAGGCTCCTCCTGAACTGTGAGGTGTCAAGAAGAGGAGGAGCCTGGGGGGAAGCTGCTTTTAACTTTTGACAGTCAGCCGGAAGGGAGAGATGTGGGGGTGTGGGATAGCGGCCGCGGAGACTCACAGTAGAGATGCAGTGCATCTCAGATCCCGCTGGGCTCTATCTTGTCTCCAGGTTCTTCCTCCTGTCACTTCCGCTCTCCTCGACCTGAACTGTCACTTCAGACTGAGCAGGATTTTCTAACCTGGTCCCATAACTTCCCAGCAAAGAATGTGGGTAGGGTGCAAGTATGCAAATCCTGCTCAGTCCGGTGTGGGACCCCACGGTGTGAAGATGACACATGGCCACTGTTTTTCACCTCTTTTTGCACAGCGCCCTAAGGACCAGGCCTTTTGGCTAAGTTCAGGGCAATTTTTGCTACGGGCCTCAGGGCCTGGTCTGTGCACAATTCGGCACGGTACCACTTTTTTATTTTTTCTTTCTCTTATTTATTACGCACTTACCCACGTTTGTCACTTTTTCTTTGCCTTATGTGTGTGTTTTTTCACGGATGGAGGGTGTGGGTCCTCGGGCCTACCCTGAAGTCTAGGGGGAGGATGTGTGGCCATACGGTTCCTTCCTCCCCTGATCCCTAGGAGGCTCTTCTCCGGGAGAGCCTCCTTGCCTAGTACTGGATGTCCGGCTTCGGCTGGGCATAGGGAACGGTGGTCCACCAGGCCTTTTGGCCAGGAGGACCAATTGGGAACCTTGTCCCCGTCAGGAGCTTCGTGCCCCGGGGGATCAGGGTAAGCGGTCCAAGCCCCTTTAGGGGTAGGACACAGCACACCCCTAAGTGCACTTTTTCGTGTGGTGTTTTGCACTTGCACATTTTTTGTGAACACTTACGGGTTTTTACGTTATAGTTGCACGTTTGCGGACTTAAAAAAAAAAAAATCCTGCTCAGTCCAATGTGACAGTCTGGTTCGAGGAGCGCGGCAGTGACAGAAAGAAGAACCTGGAGTGGAGATAGAGCCCAGTGCCCAGATTGTAGCAGAAGCAACGCTTCATGTGGCGCTTCCCCCCCCTTCACATGGTACCACCACCCCAGGGCAGCCGCCCCTTCCAACCACCCCTAGTCGTGGCCCTGATATAGGATACTAAACAGAGAAAGTGAATGTCAGAACAAACACAAAACTGAACAAAGATGGCATAAACCAAGTGACTAACCTGTATCAAGAGGAGAATAGAAAACACATGTTGCTCACTTGCTCATCCAGAGATTAATTTGAGCTTGTTGGTTGCTAGTTTCTTAAAGTCACACTACAAATCATTAGAGCTCCCTCTAGTGGCAGCCTAGTAATAGCAGCACTATGAGGTTTATTTTTTCTTGTTACACGCAGCCTATCCATTCACTAGAAACCAGTGACATCACTGAGAATTCCGCCCAACAATTATTAAAAATTAGTGACATCACTGAGAATTCAGTCTATTCATTATTAGAGATGTACGAAATAAATGAGAATGCAACTTATCAATTCACTTGATACCGGTGATACCGGTAAGTATGCTCCCTATGCATTCAGTAGGGACCAGTGACATCATTGAGAATGCAGTCTCTCTGTTCTCTAGAGACCAGTGACATCACTGAAAGTGCAACCTATCCATTTGCTAGAGATCAGCAACATCATTTAAATGTAACCTATCCATTCATCAGAGGCCACTGACATAACTGAGAATTCTGTCTATGACCAGTGGCATCACTGAGAATGTAGGCTATCCATTCATTTTAGAAAGTGATGACATCCCGTAGAAAACAGCCAGAGACTGGTGACTTAACTGAAAATGCAGCCTATCCACTCTCTAGAAATCAATAACATCACTAAAAACACAGCCTATCAGGATTCTCTGGAGCACGCTGAGGAGCTTGAAACTATACCCCCCACAGTACACCAAACAGCAAGCATGCTCTAAACCAGTGTATCGGATCAGTATCTCCTGTCCAGAACAGTCATGAATGTTTAATTGTCTCAATGATGGCAACGTATTAGGAACATATAAAATAGCATATAGACTATCCAACACAAGTTAAATATAGTATATACAGTAGATCGTTTTACCTGACATAATACAGTTACACAGGGTTGGAAAGGGAGCTGAGATGCAATTTTTCAATAAAGTTTAACCAAGAAAGTATTTCATTACTTGCATCAGATTGGCAAAAAATATGCTGATGAAAGTCTACTGTACACATTTCCAGATGTTGTGCTATGCTATGTGTTTTTTTTTCCTTTCCCTGCCTTTTATTACTACAAAATTTTATTCTGGAGTCATAGTGTACACAGAACTGCATGGTTAGGACTTAACTTTGCAGTTTTAGGTCACTGGGCTCAGTCCCTGCTAGGGGCAATGTCTGCATGGAATTTGGATTTTGGTGGCATGTGTTTCCTCTGAGTGCTCCACCCACAGGCTAATAAAAGCAAAATTTTAATAGATCAATACTGTAGTTTGTATTTCATTGTTGACAGCCCAAGGCTGTTCATTTTCAGCTAAGTTTCTGCAAAAACAAGTTAACATTAAAGAGTATCCCAGCGACCACAATCACTACAGGATGCACAAGTGAGTGGGAGGAACCATGGCATTTAATGGGAGGAGCAGGTATGGAATCCACTTGGAAGGGTCAAATATCTGTAGCAGTGAAGTGACAGCCTTCATCTGAAGTGCCTTTATCTGCTTTTCTCTCCAGAACGATGGCGCTTTCTATGTTTAGGCATTATCTAGGGTCACCATCTAATTCCAGGACTGAGATGCTGGCTAAGGGGTGACGCAATCATGTAAATCCTGGTTTCTATGCAGTTCTTCACTGTGTTCCCTTAGGCTCTATCCACACTTCGCAATTTGGCAATGGCTGGGATTCTGACCACAATTCCAAATCGCATGGCAATCACAGCACAATACAAGGCACGTGTTTGGGTGCCATTATCCTTTGGCATCCCAAATGCGATTCTCCCACGATTGTTGTGCAGCAAGATTGTGTGGCAATTGCAGCAAACCAAACCTTTAAATATTGTCTGAAGATTGGCGACCAGAAAGAAGTAGCAGCTTCTTTTCGGGCAACAGATGTACATAAGGCATCCCATTGAAGTGAATGGGCTGCCCTGTGCGACACAAAGAATACCGTGCAAATCATTCCTGTTATGTGATAATGTCTAAAACAGATCAGCCCTTAATGCAGCCTTTTTGCTATATGAGTTGCTACAAGTACAATGTTGCAGTCTGATCACAAGAGGAGAGTAGACTGAGCAAATGCTTACTCCTGCCTGCAGCAGACTGATGCCATCATCTCAGGCAAAGTCACTGGCCTCCAGGATGGCTTCTTCTTGAAATTTTGTTTTCAACTGGATACTGTTGCTGCATATTGTGACATGTCAGAAAGGTATGTATGCATGTTTGTAAAGTTACTGATAGGTCTACTGTAAACTAAACCATAAATTCGGCCATAGGTTATTCAAAGCTCAGCCAGTTCAGCAGGAACAGGCTGAGATTTAAACCAGCTATGGGCAGGCTGATTGTGTCCAAATCGACTGTTGTACTTGAGTACAACCAGTCTGTCAGATTACTCATGGAATTATTGCCAGCGCTACAGCTGTTAGCAATAATCACTGTGCTCTCCCAGCAGGGACGGCATCCCCCTGCGCCTACCCCACAATAGCTCCGCAGGATGGTCGAACCAATCGATTTTCTTTCCTGCAACCCATGGAAAGCAAATTGAATTGTCTATGTCCAGATAAACCTATTACTTCACAATAAAATACCCTCAAAGCCCTTTACAATAACTCCTTAGCCTCTAACCCTAATCTAACCTAAATACTAAATCTAAATGAAACCCTAAAATTATGTACAACGGTACACATTCCCAGCTCCCAAGTTCCAACACTGAAAATAAGTAGTAGGTGGTTAAAATGCTTAGTAGGTGTTACTGTGCAATATTAGATTTTAACTCTGCCAGGAAAGGAGCTGAGCTGAATAGTTTCAAGTTCAACTCCGGGCAAATTTTTTTTTTCCCTGTGCAGTAGGTCTGTGCCCCCACTGCATGAGTTAACTGCTCATTTTATTCTAGGGGAGAGGACAGCGGAGATATACCTACCTGATCCAATTATCCTCCGTGCACAAGACTGGTCTGGGACCCCTGTGCTCCAGTGGTCTTGAAAATGGACTGTTCCTGATGTTAGCACACTCCATATACAGGAACAGTCCACCGCTGGACTGTGGGGGAGCATGTTTTCAGGAGCATCGGGTGAGTATAAATTGCTCTGAAAAAAAAATAAAGCAGAGATTCACAGATTTGTAATGCATAACAATGTGTTATATAAATCATACAAATGTGCTTTGAGCTCTACCCAAGTTTGGACTCCAAAGCTGGTGGAGTAAACATTAAAAAAAAAAAGAATGAAACTTGGGGAAACAAAAGTTGGGATAAAAGGCCAGTCATGTGATCTACCAAAATCATATGCTTGGCTTTCTCCAACCCTGGAGTTGCTTCACACCGTGGGCCTCCTTTTATGAATGGGCCATAAAATGTGGGCTATGGTGTGTGTAGCAGAGAGCAGATAGTGTTATAAATGAGGCCCTTAGTAACAAAACAGTTCAAGAATATTTAAATATTACAAAAAAAACATTTGGTAGCAATACTGTTTTCTCCTCAACAAGCTTATCTTGACAGCATGAAGTATTTAACCTATCACCCTCATCCTATCAAAAATAGTTGACTTAGGAAGGTTGATTAATATCCAGAGATAAAAGTTTTGGTCTATATATCATGATAGCTGCCAGCTGCAATGTAATCTTGGATGAAACATAAAGATTAAATGGAAAACTGCAGAATTTCCAGAAAGGTCATAAAGCTCAGCTATTGTAGTGTAATCCTCTTCTGCATCGTGTAGCTGATGAACAGCTCAGCCCAGTTATATAATAATAATTATTATTATTATACAGGATTTATATAACGCCAACAGTTTACACGGCACTTTACAAGATAAGGACAGACAGTACAATTACAATACAATTTAATACAGGAGGGATCAGAGGGCCCTGCTCATTAGAGCTTACAATCTAAGATAATGTGGTGTGGACTGGAAATGTTTAAATAGATCCAAATTCTAAGCTATCTAAGCTTTCTTTAGTTCACAACAAATTGGTATGACTGTGGAGTACAGCACTGCCCATTATTACGTGAAACTGTTATTTTGCAGATAACAGAAGGTACAGGGAAACAAGTGGCATAGATATTCACCTTTTGCAGGTATTAGTATATTCTGGAAAAGTCGTTTTAGAGCCTATATCCAGCCAAAATGTTTTTCTTTAGTGTTGAATTGACTTGGAAGAATAAGTATCACTCAAGCTTACATTGCTTGCATTGTATGAAATAAGATTACCAAGTAGTAGGAATTGATCGAAATATGTTCAGGGTAACAAAAGGGTCTATCAAGAGTTCATGTTCAACACCTTTGGAGATTATGCACAAAATATGCTTCATCGCAATCCAATTATTGTGGCAAATAAAATCTCATATGTGGACAAAAAGTAAGCCTTTGGCATTCTCATCATATAAGATAACTTTGTCAGTGACCCCAGTTGGGGCTCTAGTGGGCAAAGAGAGTTGTCCTACTAAAGTAAACTATTGATTGATTCAGAATCTCTTCGAAACTTTAAGTTCACTGATCCATTTAAATTCCAACATTTTTATTGCTGTCCACAACCCACTGAGGAGATTATACTTCACTTGCTATCCCTTTGACAGCAGGACAACAAATACGATTATCACTAAGACAGGTAATAAAATCATCAGGTAATACTTTGTTATGGAGGGATTCATAACTTAAACTACTTACTAGTGACAGACTGCATCATATATGTCATTTTTGATTTTGCACATAGTTACACTTTAATAGTCAATATATTGAGCGCTCATGTCCACATCAGAGAGGCAAACCTCCAACATGTTTCATGCTAAACAGCACTGAAGCATAGTACAGTACATCATCTATGATTAAGGCTAGTTATACATCATTCATTTTTTTCATTCAACCAGTGGGTTGAACAAAAAACAAAAAAATGAGCCGATTTCCCCATCTACACATTTGTTGCCGAAGGGGAAATCACTCCCGGAGAGCCTTTGTAGTCCGACAGCGGGGAGCCTTCCCCGCCTTCAGAATACAATGATCGGTGCTTCCGGCTATAGCCAGAGGCACTGATCAATCAGGAAAATTCCAACAGGCTGATTGTACACAAGTCAATTGATAGATCAACCTCTGTACAACCAGCCTCAACTAGTCAATCGAAGTTCAGCCAGTCCCTGCGGAAACGGATGAATTTTGATACACGTATAGCAGTCTTAAGCATTGTCATCTAGGATTAAGCGCTGTTTAGTGTGAAATGCATTGATAGTCTTCTTCCTCCCGCTGTATTGCTTTATTTAAGTACAGTCATCCACTTATTTTTAAAAATGTCCCATTAGCTTAAAGACTAACAAAAAGCAGCTCAGACTATATTTACCTCTTCTTCATTACTGCCCCCCCCCCCAGTAATAGTAATTACATTTCCCCAAAAGATGTCCTCAGTTTCAAAGGTTGAATGACATCCAGGTTCTTCTAACCAGGAAGGATGAGCACATACTATGAGTGCAGGGAATTATGGACATGCCTTCTGTGGAACTGTCACCTTGGGGACCTGCATTCAGTAAGATGAGTACATCATTAACAACCACCTTAATGAGGAAGAGGACCCCATTCATAAAGTGACAGGCTGGAAGACATCTGGAAAAGTTAGGTATGAGGGCAGTACCAATTTTAATGCAAAAGTGGGTATAACGTTTTTATTAACTTACATAGGTCAATCAAATTTCTCAGTATTTCTTCTTCTATACAAAGGTACTACTCAACTTAGGGGTTGACTTACTAAAACTGGAGAGTGCAAAATCTGGTAAAGCTCTGCATAGAAACCAAGAAGTTTTCAGGTGTTTTTGTCAAAGCTTAATTGAACAAGCTGAAGTTAGAAGCTGATTGGCTACCATGTGCAGCTGCACCAGATTTTGTACTCTCCAGATTTAGTAAATCAACCCCATAGTCTCCATCACAAGCAATGCATTTGCACCATCTTTGAACCCAACTTTTGAATCTTTTTTTAAAAAATTCAGGTGTACACTGCTGTACCTACTTCTACTTACAATCTGTATCATCAAATCATTCTCACCGAAGACTGTCCTTCATTGGAGCAAACAATTAGAAGTTGGAGCATGCTAAATCTGGGCTATATTGGGGATGGGTAACAGCTGACCAGCTGAATTTTCCAATCACTTGATTTGTTGCCAAAGATGTGTGGTTGCACATTGTCATAGTGAATGAGGATGGCTTTCAGATTCTTATTCCCTTGGTCTCTTCTTCCCAATGGCCTCTCTAAGCTTCTTATTTGTCTCAATGAACTGCTCGCTGGTCATGGAAAAGCCATGTTCCAGAAAATCAAAGAGAATAATGCCCTTGTCAATCCAAAATCAGTAACCATGAATTTTTGTACTGATTTTGAACTTCTTAGGCATTGGAGAAGAGGTGTGATGCAATTCCATGGACTGATTCTTCATTTCTGGATCATAAAGCTATGTCCACATTTCATTCCCTGTCACCAGACCAGCAAAAAGGATGTCTTTATTGGCTTGAAATGCTTCCAGCAGATCAGAGCAGACTTCCTCCCTTCTCTCTTTCCAATCTGTTGTCAACTACCAAGGTACCCACTTTGCACACACTTTCCAATTCCCCAAGTCTTCCATCATCTTGAATGAAGAGTAATCACCACTCAAGGCTGGTCTCCACCTGTTTCACCTGCACTGCACACTAGCGAGTGCTGACCCTGTTCGTAGTAGGCATCATAGTATAGAGGAAAAATCTGGTCAGCAGCACATCCAATAAAGTCACCTTTATTTGGACATATTCAATATAGACAAACCACAATGTAAAAAAGAGGGAACAATGCACTCCAGCTAACGCATTTCACGCCGCCATCAGCACTTAATCATAGCTGATACTGAAATGTTCACACAAATATATATTTATATACGCATACAAGTACAGATGCTGCCATCATCTTGTCTATGGCATTGTGACCACAGTCCAGTTGTGCAGCAAGCTCACAGATTGTGGCTTGTCTGTCCTCATAAATCAATTTGACTCTCTGGCAATTTGTGTCATGGTCGCAGTTGCTGGTCTCCCACTGCATGATTTGTCTTTAGTGCTGGTTTCCCCTTCTTTAAACTTCTTTTCCATCTGGGCAGATTGCTCTTGTCAATTATGTAATCTCCATAAACATTCTGTAACCTTCTTCAGATGTCTGACAGTCTGCATCCCTCCTTCATCAAGATTCAATGATGTCACATTGCTTCTGCTTGGAATCCATTATTTTCCTGCAATGAAAAAGAAGAAATAGAAGGAGAGTTACAATAGAGGAAGAGTTAAGCTGCTCATGAACAGGCTTGCTGGAAGACTGTAGTTTGATCAGCACTGCACCAATAGGTTCAGCTTACTCCCCTGCTGTCTGAATACCTTGATTGTGTGGATGGGGAAAACTTTTTTTTTTATTAGCCCGCTTGCTGAACAAAAAACAATTGAGCCATATGTGGCTAGCTTTCCTCACCAACATGTGAAATTTGAATGTCGTATGTAAGTTAATAAAAAGTTATGCCCTCTTCTTGTTGAAAGTAATATGGCTACAATTACCTCAAGCCCAGTTTTGCATGACTTTTTTGATGCAGCCCTCGTATTAAAAGAAAAAAACCCAGAACATTCAAGAATGGGGGGAGGGCTTAATTGGGGGGCAGAACCTGTAAAGCCCCTTTCAACCTTTAGGGCCTATTCACACCAGGTGTGGAAGTAGTGCATTGGGCTGCTATTCCAGCAGAGTCCCTGTCAGGGATCCCCTCGATCCCCGCCGAGATGGTCCCGGCGCAGGCGCAGTATGCCGCCCTGTGCAGGGACGCGGGCTCTAGGTCCGGGCCGGCCGCGGCGCGTGAGTTCGCGCATGCGCAATAGGAGCCGCGGCCGCCCTCTGGGCACCAATGGCAGCGCAGGGCGCGATATTTAAACGGCCCTGAGCTGTCATTCAGTGCCTTCTGGTCTTGTCCTTGCCCTGTATCCTGTATCTGAACCTGAACCCGTAAGTTGCTGACCCGGATTGTACCTGACCACTGCTGAATTCTCCTGCCCAGACCCTTGCTTTGCCTGACCTCTCTTCCGTATGTCCCCTACTGGATCTGACCTACTGTTGATGACCTGGCGTGTGACCCGACTATTCTCTGCCCGCTGCCTTGTACCGTGCTGTTCTCCCCGTTACCGACCCGGCTTGCCTGACTCTGCACTTGCTCCGCCATCCATCCATTCCTCTCAGCGGG
Source organism: Staurois parvus (assembly GCF_062004578.1). Lineage (NCBI taxonomy): Eukaryota > Metazoa > Chordata > Amphibia > Anura > Ranidae > Staurois > Staurois parvus. Next base: position 9,935,225 of record NW_028318045.1, on the reverse strand, counting down.
GTTCCCAGACCTCCTCATATCAGGCTCTCTCCCGTGGGAGCCCCTGGCGACCACCCCTACCACTGACGGGTGTCCTCAGTAAGCACGACCTGGTCCCGGGGTACACAAGTCCATCCCCACCATCAGGGGCTCTGGTGAACAAGTACTCTGGGACTTAGACTCCGTGCGCTGGGGACGCCTGATTAGTGGAGTGCTAGTGGTGTCGCCAGGCGGTCCCTTACAGTCCCACTGCAAGGCAAAATTCCATGTCTCCTAGCTGACCAGTTCACACCACCATGTTGTGTTGACCTGTTCTGAAAAAAATACAGCATGCCGTGCAGTGTAAGGCAATCCACTGCCTTGCACAGCAATGTGACCAATAGAACATAATGTCACTGTGTGCGCAGTGGCACTGTTGTCATCCTATGTCACACCAGTGGCTGGGTTCTAACTCGGCCACTGGTGTGAACAAGCACTTAGTAGTCATTTAGTCATGTGATTTCTGCTAATGGGAAGGATTGTGGTTAAGAATGGTCATTGTAAATAGGAACTCGTCAGACCCGAGCAGAATTAATTTGCATTGTTTGTTATGGGTTATTTCGTGTTCATTTCTGCCTTTTAGAATAATCCACTTGGCTCTTTGCTCAGCTGTATTTTATGACTTTGTCATGTTGGAAGAACCAAAGTAAAAGCAGCAAAGCTAAGTGAATAGAGTAATGAGAGGTCCTCTCATCTAACCAGTACAATATGTGATTGCTGACAGCTGGTGGAGGCGCTTGAAAGATCTAAAACTCTGGAGCCATTTTTCATCATCTTTAAGGAAATCGGTACAGAAACTGGACAACACCGCCAAATGGAAAAATTAAATCCTGCAAAATGCTGAATTATTTATTGCTGTTCATATAAGATAATTTTTTTTATGTTACAGTCAATGCCTTTTACATTTTCCCCCTCTTTTTGGAAAAAAGAAAGTTTATTGAATATATTTATGTCCGTACATGGTCTGTACATGGTATGACAGTTCCTGTATTAGTGTTATCCGGGCCTTGTATATCTCTTGGCTGTTAGTAAAGTTGACTGGTTTGTGCGTTTAATATAACCATTTAGCCATGTGCCTACAGCAGCACTTATAGGTAGCCAAAAGAATAACCACAAACTCCATGGAGTACCCCATGAGTCCCTAAACCTGGGGCATTCTATTATGTAAGTTTCATCCAGTCCCTATGGGTGACTGTCCTGGTCCTATTGACCAAGAGCTTTAATTACAGTCTTAGGGTTCATTCATACTTATGAATGCACCCTGCACCCTGTTACATAAAAGAACCCCAGAAGGGGTTCCCGCTATTAGCTGTGAGAGTCAGCCCCATTGAAAGTAATGGGAGGCTGCCAGCTCACTCAGGTAATCATGGCCAATTGCATCCGACTATTCTCCCCAACCCCCCTGAAGGTTGCTGTAATCTACCGGCCTCCTGGACCCGTATCCCGCTTCCTTGATGACTTTTCCACCTGGTTACCCTTCTTTCTCTCCTCCGAGCTACCCACCATCATCCTTGGGGATTTCAACATCCCTGTCAACATCGACAACCCGGCCTCATCCCAACTCCTCCACTTAAACTCCTCCTTTGCACTCACACAGTGCATACAATCCACCACCCACTCCGACGGAAATATCCTGGACCTTGTCTTCTCCCACCTCTGCGCTCCCCTCAACCTCACTAACACCCCCTTCCCTCTCTCGGACCACAACCTTATTACCTTCTCTGTCTCCTCATCCTCAAACGCCTACCCCTTCAAATGCCATACTACTACCAGTCGTAACCTCCGCAACCTGAACCCTGCCCCTCCACTCTGCAGCTGATCAACTCCACGACGGCATCCTCCCCCTGTCCTGCCCCAACCTGGCTATGACTGCCTATAACAACTCGCTGTCAGCTGCCCTTGACTCATTAGCGCCTTTAACCACATGAAACATCAGACCCCGACCACTCCAGCCTTGGCAGACTGCTCACACCAAAACTCTCAAACAACACAGTCGTGCCCTGGAGCTACTATGGCGCAAAACCAGATCCTAACAAGCCTTCACCCGCTATAAATCCGTCTTCCACACATACACCTCCGCCCTCCACGCTGCCAAACAAGGCTACTTCCTGACCCTCATTAAGACCCTCTCCTCCAATCCCCTGACATTTTTTACTGCACCCCCAAATCAGACAGGCTAGATCAGGCTCTGGTACAGTGAGTGAACGTTGTAACCCAAGACAGGAAGTGTGTTACTGAAAATAAATGAAAAAAGACAGAAAAAGTTAAATAATATGGCCACCACACTTAAGCACCGGTAAGCTGTAAAATACAAAATTTTTGTTTTTGGGTTCTGGTTCCCTTTATCTATTTCCTACATCCAAAACTAACGACAAAAAGTTGGCTTTACATGCATGTATATCTAGAGAAAAGAAATTAGCACAATAGTGTAGTGGTAACCGTTTGACCAACTTGTAAACTGTTAAAGAAAACTTCAATTGGTCATAAATCTTTGACCAAAATTACATATTATATATACAGAAATAAACATTTAAATTACTGCTGATTCTTTTTAAATAATCATAATAATTTGCAAAATCACGTGATTCAGTTAAGCCAAGGCTTGAGTGCATACATAATGTACAGAATAAAATCCAGCACGTCTGAATAGTATAAGAATGCACTGCTCGCCCCCCAAGGGTCCCATATGATTTACAATCTCTCCCCGCCTGCTGCTTCTCTCTCTCTCTCTCTTTTCAGTAGGTAGCAAAACCAGCCGTCATTACCACGCATCCTCCAACACCTGTATATAAATCAGGTTTAGTCTTTAGAGCAGAGGTTATTTTGCGCTCTAATGTGGAGCAGGTAGGAATTGTGTAATTTCTCTTGGCTGGGTCATTTCTGTGGCTTCTTCTCCAGTAGACTCCATAAAATATCACCAAAAAGGGATTAAAGTCTGGCTCTGAATGTTAGTCAGTTGCTTTTATTGGAAAAATCTGCACGTCTTGCTCATAAAGTTTAACTGTCCTGTTGCTGGTGCTAGCTTTACGTTATGCTAAAAGCTTGGATAGCCCCTTGAAAATTGTACGGATTGTAAGAGCAATATTTAGGGTTGATCTCCTTTGCACTGCCTGCTTGATAGGGATGAACACAGTTGTGAGTTTTTTCTTTCTCAATATTTTGATGAAAACCCGTAAAATGTTGCCTAAATTTTATCTTTTCAACTAATTTACATTGGAGTCAATGGGAATGAATAATTGGTGAAAGTTTTTATAGTGGTGGTTGTTAAAGGTGAAGTTGGCTTTAAATAGGTACTGAAGCTTAATGAAGCTACTTTCAACTATCCCGACTCTGTTCTTGTGCCAAAAAATGGCCCCTTATTAGCTGGGAAAATGGCATTAGATATCAAGGAACAGAAGAACCCTAGTTTTAGTATTGCTAGAAAACAATTATTTTTTTCTTCAAGCAAATTTCACCTAAGCAGTCACCATGGCAAAAGTATAATGAGGGTAATTTGGCAAAAGTATAATTTGTAAAAACAAGGCAGGATGTCAAATACTACCCTGTCTCCTCACATTGCTAGTTGTCACCTGGACATCAATGTGCTAGATGTGACTTGACATTGTGTACATCACAAGAAGGAATTGGGACTCCAGTAAACTTACAGTATCAGTTTTATAAAAGCTTGAACTGGGGCAGACGGACAGGTTTGCCCTTTGAAAATACCTACGTGTAGATGCAGAAACATGAAGGTCAGAGCATAGACATGCCCTGCCCTAATCCAAGAATGCTTGGTGTTATCTACCTCAGAGAAAGGGAATGGCACACACAGTGGTTGACATTGAAGGAAATGTATTGTCAACATACAGTAATATAGTCTATGCAGTAGCTCAGATCTGGCAGCAACACTCACAGAAGTTAAACAGAATTTGCAGAGAGCAATGCACGGAGCCTGGCAGCACCTGGTGTGGGAGGTGGGGGGGACTGAGAAGCAGTAGACAGTAAAGAGTTAATTCCAGAAAAGTCCCCCACAGCAGCTCTAACAAACAGTCCCTATTCTGTCCGTCCTCCTCTGGAACCTCTCCCTCATGTTAGGCACACTCTCCCTATACAGTAGGTTCCTGTCCCTTACCTAACCACTCGCAAAATGCTGGCCAACTGCAGTGAGCTAGTGCTTTTTGTGAGCACTGCCCTCACTAAAGATGGCCGCAGGGGTCATCCGGGGTGGCAGTGTCCAACAGGACTGCAGCTCACCCATTGGCACGTGCGATGGCATAAGAGGAATGTGCATTTCTCCTGTTCTCCACCCTCTCTGCAGGGTGGTTGTGACAGCCCATCTGTGCTGGGAGGTCAACCTGTACCTGCCTACACACAGTGCTTTAGTAAATGTAAAGCAATCATGTAGACACTGTATGAGAAGCAGATACTCACCTCTCCAGTGGGCGGGAAGCAAAATCTTTGTTTTCCTCAAGAGCAATAGGCAACACCACAATCTGAAACGTCTGGGTGTGTCAGATAGAGTTTCCGCCACTGGACATCATGGTTCCTCAGTACAGGACACAGCAGCCATCAATAGAGGAATCAACGCAATGGGCATATTACCCAACACACCCAGAAGCAGGAGCATGCTGGGGGTGGATGCTATCCTAGACAGCCATTTTTCAGCTCCCCTGATGTGGTTTTCACAGGCTCAGCGTCACTAAGTTGCCATGGCCTAAGTGCTGGCCCCCACAAGTTCCATTTGAGGCAGCCACCTCAAAATTTGCCTTCCCATCCACCAGAGAGGAGAGTATCTGCTTCTTTTACAGTTTCTTTTTGTTGTCCAGGCAACAGGATCACTTTAATGTCATCCATTTATGGTTTAGATCTACAGTTGTGGCCAAAATTATTCAACCCCCAATGCTGTAAAGGGGTTTAGGGACTATAGTGTACATTTGGAATTGTATTCAGAATCAAATCCTACAAGGACGTTGTAACTACCCAAATGCAACTAAAATGACATCAATTGTTTATGTAATACAGTAGTAAATGGTTCTTATGTGGTTTCTTCATTGCCACAATTATTCAACCCCTTAAAGACTACCACTCTGAAGAACAGAGGTTCATACAGGTGCTTTCCATCAGGTATTGAAAACACCTGTGGATGTCACCGAGCAGCAATCAAGCATAATAAGCACCAATTAGGCAGCTTTAAAATGACTGTGATACTCAGCTCCTTCTAGACATTTACTGGTGTGGTTACAAACATGGTGAAGGCAAGAGAATGGTCCAGGAAGACAAGAGAAGAGGTGATTTCTCTTCACAGGAAGGGCAATGGCTATAAGAAGATTGCAAAGATGTTAAACATACCAAGAGACACCTTAGGAAGCATCATTCGCAAATTCAAGGCAAAGGGCACTGTTGAAACGCTACCTGGTCGTGGCAGAAAGAAGATGCTGACTTCGACTGCTGTGCGCTACCTGAAGCGTAGAGTGGAGAGAAGTCCCCGTGTGACTGCTGAGGAACTGAGAAAAGATTTGTCAGATGTGGGTACAGAAGTTTCAGCCCAGACAATAAGACGCACACTGCGTAATGAAGGCCTCCGTGCCAGAACTCCCAGGCGTACCCCCTTGCTGTCTCCAAAGAATAAGAAGAGTCGACTGCAGTATGCCAAAAGCCATGTGGACAAACCACAAAAGTTGTGGGATAGTGTTCTGTGGACTGATGAAACAAAATTAGAACTGTTTGGGCCCATGGATCAACGCTATGTTTGGAGGAGGAAGAACAAGGCCTATGATGAAAAGAACACCTTGCCTACTGTGAAGCATGGTGGAGGGTCAATCATGCTTTGGGGCTGTTTTGCTTCTGCAGGTACAGGGAAGCTTCAGCGTGTGCAAGGTACCATGAATTCTCTTCAGTACCAGGAGATATTGGATGGAAACGTGATGCAGTCCGTCACACACCTGAGGCTTGGGAGACGTTGGACCTTTCAACAGGACAATGATCCCAAGCATACCTCCAAGTCCACTAGAGCATGGTTGCAGAGGAAAGGCTGGAACATTTTGGAGTGGCCATCGCAGTCACCAGACTTAAATCCGATTGAGAACCTCTGGTGGGACTTAAAGAAAGCAGTTGCAGTGCGCAAGCCTAAGAATGTGACTGAACTGGAGGCCTTTGCCCATGAAGAATGGGCGAAGATACCCGTAGATCGCTGCAAGACACTTGTGTCAAGCTATGCTTCACGTTTAAAAGCTGTTATAACTGTAAAAGGATGCTGTACTAAGTACTAAGATTGAATGTCACTTGGGGGTTGAATAAAACTGATAATGCTGTGAGCACAGAAAAGACATTTGTGGTTATTTCATTATAACTGTTATGTTATATTTGTCTGACCTACAAGTGCCTCTTTAATGTAAATGTAAGCAAGATGACTGAATGATCAAAAGCAATGTCAAACTGGCCAAAACACTCAATTTCAGTGGGGGTTGAATAATTTTGGCCACAACTGTATAACTGGTTTCTGCCATAATAATTCAGAACATAAAGAAAAGCAGGACAGGAGAATGAGTTTCCAGACCTTGCAAATCTCCTCAGGTTCGCTTCTTCGGCCAAACATAGGTGTAACCAGATACTGATGGCCTTAGGGCCAAATTTCACACTTTCTAGGTAGGAATGAGTTACAGTCATCAGAAAGGGACAGGGGAGATGAAATAATAGGGAATAAAGGAAACACGATCTTCTATGAATGGAGATATTAATATGACAAATTGCCGTCGAGGTAGCAATGCCGAACCAAAAACACTAATGTTTGACATGTCAGGGATATAAATCTTGGCAAAGAAAGGGAGTGAATGAAAGTCAAGGGAGAAAATGTATTCTTGCACTCACTATATTCTCCAACAAAAAAAGAAAATCAGCAGAATTAAGAAGTGGCGGAGAGGTGATGAGGCCTTTGTTGTCTTGTGTTACATAGCGGATCACATGAAGTTTCATGGGATGTAAACTTTAGGTATGTGGTGGAATGATGCTTGGGATGGTGGGGCTAAGTTTATTAGTAGAAAATTGTTTAATGTGTATGTGTATATTAAAACACTACTCCAGGCAGAAATTAAAAGATACAAATGAATAGGCTATTAATAGATAAAATATCAAACCAGTTTTTGGTGAAATCATCCAAATATCACCCCATAGTACTTTTTTCTGTCACTAGATGTCTTCAATCTCATTACAAGCATCATTCCTGATCATCACGGTCCCAGCCCACCCTGAGACTGGACAGTGAAAGGAGAAGCAGCACAGTGAAGGGATCATCTTTGTACTATCTCTTCCCATCAACATGCTCCTTGTCAGAACATAAACTGATTGGCTTTTTGTGCTTTTAGCCAGGTGCAGTCTGTTTACTGCTCAAATGAATGGTACCACAGCCTGGAGAGGAAGTCAGGGAAACCTGTTTTTTTCTATGGTTTCCTGGGTAATGGAGCAGCATTCCTGCATTCATGTGACCCTTGTCAGCCATCTTGGGTCAGCAGGATCTTTTTAAGTCCAGGTTTCTGATGCAACTGGGTAGAGTAGGGAGAGAGACCCCGTCTGACAGGAAAAGTGACTAGTGGCAGGGAAAGGTTCCTGATGAGTAGGGACAGGCTAGGGATTTTCTATCCTCCAAGAAGCCTCACCTTTGCGACCCAAATGGCCAGGCAGAACTTCACTCTTTAAAACAGACATTGTTGGCGCATCTAGTCCCGCTGCAGCTCTGCATTTGGACTGAACTGTGAGCGTTTCCCCTAAGCGGTGCTCTCCCACTGGGGTGTTTGTAGTTTGGCATTCTCTTCAATACAAGTTCCATGTATCATTGCAACCAGATTCGGTGTCTTTTCTGCCATTGCAACACGCTGCACCTCCTCACATGCTGCATCTTCCTCTCACACGCCAGCTCTGCTGTAAAGAGACTGCAAGAGACATTGCAAACAATAGGTCAAATTCACTGCTCGCGTTGGAAAAATACATTTAATGTTGTATTTATGATTATAGAACTGTATTCATTTGTGACTTTTGTGTCTGTCTAGACTTCACCTTAATGTTGACAAATTGCATTTATCTCGAGAGAGAGGTACATAGTCCACTAAAATATAAAATGTGATTACTTGGAAAACCTCAAAATGTCTAATTATACATAAACACAAAAAAAAACATGAAATGGACCCTATACTTTTAAATATTTCTATGTCACTTCTTAAAGTTGAACTCCAGGAATTCAGGCACTTTCTAAAGCCTTCAAGCTAAATATGAGTTAAGTCCAATGAGGTGTATGCCACTTTGTGGACTAGACTAATCTCTTTTACTTACAACTGACAGTTTTACTGTGCTCCAGAAGTACAACTATCATTATACTCCCAGTGCTCTGACTGCTTTCTCACACAGTTGCTCTGCTTTCCATTCCCCTCTGCTGTCCATTCACAGAAGACTATTTTCTGAATGGGTTCACATCACAAAAAGCACTCTGTGACTGGACAGGGAAGGGGACAGGCAGTCAAAGCAGCTGCATACAACTTTACAGCTGCAGGAGCTGAGACCAAAAGGTCCAGTGTTGGAGCTATGGAAGTATAACAATAGCTATGCTCCCAGCGATCAGTAGAAATGTTAATTGTACATTAAATAGATAAATCCACAGAGTAACATGTACCTCATTAGACTTAAGTCCTTACTCCAGGTTTGATATAAGTGTAAATAGCTTGCTTGGACCAACCTGGTCCATACCATCTATTTCTTTCACTAATATATGCACCCACTTAGAGCGCTGAATAAACTGTGTGTAGCATCAGCTACATACAATATACTGTGCTGTGTTTTGGCAGAGGTACAGGGACTTCCTGTTCCATTCCCGGAGCAAAATCAAATCGGGGCTGAGTCCTGCTCAGCCATTCTTAGGAAGCTTTGTGTTTTTATTAAAGAATACAAGGCCTCCTCTGATTTGCTGATGTGGAGATGTGGGATGTCAAAATCTCCATCTCGGCCAATCAGAGGAAGCCTTGTATTCTTTCAGAAAATCCAGACATTCCTGTGAATGGCTGAACAGTACTCACACTGACTGAAGTTTTTCTGGGAATGGGACAGGAAGTCCCTGTACCACTGCCGAAAAACAGCACTGTATATTTTTGTAGCTGTATTAGCATATACATAGTAAGAGTAATCTCCCACAGTGACAATGCTTCATCCAATTTCTTTCTAGAAGGACAGTTCCATCTTTCCATATCCACAGTTACCATCTACTCCCTGGACTTCCTGTCACTGCAGCTCTCTCTTCTTGTGCAGGGTAACTAGTCTTGTATCTGTCCCCTCTTAAAGTGTTCTGCAGGCAGCCTTTACTGGGTGGGGCTTACTTGGTCCTTCCCACAGCTCTATGTACGGCACAGTGATGATTTCATTGTTTACAAAGGCATTTGGTGCATATAAAGTTGATTTATAACCTTTGGGGCGATTGAGGATTATATTTAAATAAATGCATTCAGCTTTAAAGCTTAAATGTATAAATCCAAACACAAAAGTGTAAAATACTGCAGCTCACCAGTCCTATTCTCATCTGGTTTTCTGCAAATAACAGATAGTTATTTAAAGTGGTTGTAACCCTAAGAAAAAAAAATGAACCTGTTCCTTTAAGGTTTGATAAATAGCATAGTGCTTCTGCAGTGTAATTTGTCACCTTCTATGCTGTAAAATACCTGGTTGATCCTGCCTGTTCCTGTGTCCTCCTGTGTCTGCTGCCCACAGTAATCATGGCTGCTGATCCATGACACCCTGGTCAGTATACATGCCTCCGTCATCCCGCTGTGTGTAGTCAGCCTCTTCCCTCTCCCCCTCCTGCCGCTATTCCGCTGCAATATCTAACACCTTTACTGGTATCCCCTCCGGCTTATAAAGACATAAACTACAGTGTGTGTGTTTTTTGAAAATGATAATGCTAAATACCTTTTCTCACATCACGGCTGTGCGGTCACATGTTCCCCCTCTGCTGGCTGCCTGGCTGACATCAGAAAGGAATCTCAGCCCCTCATGCTGCTTGCCTGCTGATGATCGGGGAAGGAGAGCGGAGGGGGAACATGTGACCGCACAGCAAAGGTGTGAGGAAAAGTATCTAGTATTATCTAGTATTATCATTTAAACCAGAGGAGATTCCAGTAGGGTCGTAATGTGGCTTTACAACCACTTTAATATAGTACTTTCTGTCCCTTCGTGTCTACGTTCATTTTTCCACTGTATTTATGGAGGGAGCCATGGTTTTCACCCAGGCTTTACTTAAAAAATGTCTGCCTTTGTTCATCTCTATTACAAGAATGTGGGAGGGTGATGATGGAATTATTAATTTACACAATAAAGATTTCTGTGCTTCCTGTTCAGCTCACAGGACGCAACAAGGATGCTGTATTTCTTGCAAGATCAACAGGTATTTTTGGTACTTGCTGAAAATACTCTTTCCCAGAAACATGAAATCGAATGCAACCTTCTCCTATAAGAACTAGTAAGCTGCAATATGTTCGATTTTTGTTTTTAGGTGTAGATACACTTTAGTAACTACCTATTGCCTTCTATAATCCCTATAGGGTACAGCAAAGTACACGTCTATCCACTCATTCAAATCTTTTTTGCATCTCGCCCAACTTCACCAACCCGCTATGCAGGTAGCAACAAAGGTTAAAAGCTTACCAGCACACATCTGTTTGCAATTGTCTAATTCGGATGCTGGATTTCCTGGGGAGTTAAAGGTAACATAAAGAATTGCTGGGGGAATTAAGAGATTGTTGAGATTTTTAAATAGATTACCCTCTCAGTGTGTTTTCTTTTGGATTCATGTGGTCCGCAGTGGTAAGACCAGGCCCTGTATAAGTGCGTCTGCTTTAGCCAGCAGACTTTTTGAGTTATGACATGCATTCTGTGACGGCTTTTAAATGTCAATAATTCACTTGTTTAACATCAAGTAATCATTTTTTTACAAGGTTTCACATACCAGTCAATTAAGCAGAGCAGAGGGGGGATTAGGGCATGTCACAGAAGGACATATAGTTTTAAAGCAGCGTGCTGTTAATCACGCTTTTCGCTGGCACATATTTGAGGTTGGGGGTGGACTCCTTATAGGAGCCTAGCCGCACTGTGCAAGGTGTAGGAGGATAGGCCTGCTTGGGAGAAGAAAAATAATATGCCAGGGAAATTAAAAATAACCATCTTCTCTACAAGAGCAAGTGCTTTCCTAAGCTAAAAAAAACAGTTTGTCTTACGTGACAGCTTTCTGTAATGGTGAACCCCACTGAGACGAAGAACAGGCGCAGAGAAAGTATGCGTCTGATTTTTGTGTTGATGTTTTACAGATTTTACACATATGTGTGTTAAGGGTCTTAGTGCACGGACACCGAATTGCGTATTCATAAATATAATCAGTTTAATTTTGACTGCATGGTATAGGAACTTGCACTTACTCATGGAAACCTTGATCTGTGCCAGATTCCAAAATTGGTAGAACCATACCCTCCAACTTTCTGAGATGGGAAAGAAGGATACCTTTTGTTACAAAGTATGTAGGCAAAGGCCCCTTAAGTTCAGCTAACCTGGAAAAAATAATAAACAAATAATAAGATTGGTTAAACCCACAATGCTTTTTTTCCCCCAATAATTCTCTTTTGAACCAGCTTTATAAAGTAACAAATGTGGTAACATAATGGTTGGATGATAGATTTAACGTAATAAAACCACTTACACCAAAGCACTTTAAAATTATTTTAGAGAGTAGGGAATGGTTATAACCCCTGTTTTTTTTATTCTTTGTCTGCACCTCATTAAGGAGACCTCCCTTAACTTCCAGTCCTGTAGACTCAATGAGTGAGTAGAAAGTCACTGCAAAAAAGAGGAAATTCCTGTTGTCAGTTGTCACCAGAACATGTCTCCCCATTTAAAGATTTGCCCTCTGCTTCTGTTTGGGTGACAATAAAAATTTCTTTCAGTCCCAGTTACAGTGGTTACCAGGACAAACAGAAATAATGAATCTCCATAATGGATTCACAGACAGCAATATAAACCTCAGAAGAACACATTTTACAGTCTTTATAAAGGCAAATTTTTTGTAAAATATATAAAATTAACTTTCAAATAACATGTTATACTTACCTGCTCTATATAATGATATTGCACAGAGTGGCCTCAAACTTCCTCTTCTGGGGTCTCCCTCTGGAGCCCTAAGCTCCTCTTCTTGGTGCACCCTCATAGGAAGCCGCTTCCTACGGTGCAGCACCTGCAGGCTCATTCCCAAGCCGAGCTGTGTGCATCCATAGACAAACACAGCATGGCTTGCCCCACCACCTGTTCCCTCCTCACAGGATTTTATTGACAGCAGCAGCAGCCAATGGCTCCTGCTGCCTCAGCAAAGCCTGTGAGAGCAGGAAGAGACATGCTACAGATGGGCACAGCACCAGATTGAATGAGGACTCAGGTAAGTATTTAGAGGGGCAGGAGGGCAATACTACTATTGGGACATTTTTACCCTAATGCAGGGAATGCATTAAAGTAAACATATATCTAGCCTTTACAACCACTTTAAAGAAGCACTGGGAATTGGTAAGGTCTGCTGAGGCAGCTCCAACACAATAAGACTTCCCCCAGTGAGCACCCAACAATAAAGCACCTAGACAAGGAGTGAAAGTGCTCAAACCTCCTCCACCCTTTTCCAATTAGAATGGCGCACTGGTAAATGGCCAGGCTCTCACAAGCCAAGCAATAGTCCAATCAATAGGAAATGTGCTGGCATTTTTCTATTGAGGGTACACAACAGTTGCTCATACTATAGAATTATTAAAAAGCACCAGACCAAAAAATGGATAAAAGTGTTCAAGGTAACATTGTTGGTAAATGGGTCATAGAAACAGCCAATGCATTTTGGAAGCCAAACCACCCTCCCCTCTTCCTCAGGGCTCAACCCAGGATAAAACATGAATGGACTCAAAACAGCGATAACACAGATTGCTCCTTTTTGAATTAGCATAGCAATAGTTGCTGCACAGAAATGATTACCAAAGTTACCATATACTTTTTTATCTTTTGTCAGTCTGGTTATTTATTCTTTATTTCTATGGTTTCAGCATGACAAGTTTCAAGGTGCCTGTGCTACCTGTTTGGATATAAATGGTGTAGTATTTTACTGACACTCACTAGAACTAAAGAAGTGGCTTTGAGAAGCTACAACATCTCTTCAATATTACAGAACAAATTTAGCTATACCATGACCAGAATAGGTGAGAACTTTCAAAGACAAACCTGACAGAGGTTCTTACCTCTCCCTGCTCTACCCAATAAAAAAAATGGGCTTTAGATACTTTAAAGCCAACCATAGATGGATTGAATTTCAGCCGATTCAGCAGGAACTGGCCAAGATTCGATCCATCTATGGACAGGCTGGTGGTACCCAAGTTGATCCATTGAGTAATCCACTTGGGTACCACCATCCTAGCCTGTTGGACTTCTTACATGCAATTACTGATGGCTACTATATCCACTAGCAATTATGATTGTGTTAGGATAGGCTCCCCACCTGCAGAACTCAATAGCTCCACGAGAGGGATTCCCCCATCAATTCATGGTGGAAGGATAGAAAATCGCATAATCTATGGGCTGCTTAAAAAGTAAATTTTTATTTATGGAGGTCTACGCATAAGACCAAAAAAAAGATCAACTGAATGATTGGGTTTTAGAAGATGGACATTCCCTCCAAATAAGGAGCAGCTGGAAGCAATAGTAGATCTTCTGGGAACTGTAAACTTCCAAGCTGAAAGCTTTCATGCCTCTAGATGCTGGCTCTTAGCTTCTTATGTCATCTTAGATGCTTTATACATATGACAAGTTTACTTTGGGTTTGAATGCCACTAAAATCTTGGCATTTTCTAGAGTAATTTTCTCCTTGTCAAAATGTACCCATTAATCGTTTTTCCCTTTCTCTTGACAATGAATGTACGGGCTCTGAAGATGATAGATTCTGTTTTTTTATGTTAGCATTATTGTACAATTTTCAGGCCCTCAGCTCTTCAGAATGACTCAATCACTTGGAAACAAAAATCAGACGTTGCTCTAAACAGCACACACTTGGTGACCTTCAGCTCTAGGTGGGCGGCAGGCGAAGCCAATGGCCGTACTGAGTCCTGGTAAACAAATTTACTCATCTTCAGGAATTTGTAATGAGCTCTGGGCCCCAAACTGTTCTGTGCATCCTTGAAATAAATTTGCTTTTTTTTTTTTTACCTTTTTACAGTAAAATCCATGACTTTTGATAGACAGCAAAGTAGGTGCTTTCGCAAAAGCTGTGAACAAGAAAACAAGGAGGTTAGTTCTGAGATTCACTTAAAAAAGTTGGTGATTTTTGTTTTCACAATCAATTTATGGACACTACCATTTTTCAACTAAAGGGACAACTCAAATTGATATCTTAAAGTATGTCTAAACTCAAAAACAACAATGTAATATATGGCAGCTTACCAGTCCTTAGATGATGTGGCTGCATTAGTTTTCTTTTTTCCAGGCTTTTTACGTTATTTTCACCTGGTGATTCTGCCAGCAACACACTTCCTGGCCTAGGATGACATCTCTTACTCACTATACTCTATCTATGGAGGAACAATGTTGTCACGCTAGGATAGGGCTACAGAACACCTTACTAACTTCTTTATTTCATAAGTGTTCTGCAGTTCATAGACAGGGCTGATAACGCTGCTTGAGATAACACTGCAGGGTGCAAAGGACAGAGGACAGCACTGGATTTCAGGCAGAATCAACAGGTATTTTTTTCTCCTTACATACAGTATATTTAACATGATACAGTTGCAAGAAAAAGTATGTGAACCCCTTGGGATTCCGTGGAGTTTTGCATGAATTGGGCATAAAATGTGCTCTGAACGTCATCTAAGTCACAACAATAGAAGAACACAGTCTGCTGAACATAATACTACACAAACATTAGATGTTGCCATGGTTTAATTGCACATAACATGTAAACATTCACAGTGCAGGGAGGAAAAAGTATGTGAACCTTTGGACTTAATAACTGGTTGACCCTCCTTTGGCAGCAATAACCTCAACCAAACGTTTCCTGTAGTTGCAGATCAGACCTGCACAACGATCTGGAGTCATTTTGGACCACTCCTCTTCACAAAACTGTTTCAGTGTAGCAATATTCTTGGGATGTCTGGTGTGAATCGCTCTCTTAAGGTCATGCCACAGCATTTCAATCGGGTTGAGGTCAGGACTCTGACTGGGCCACTCCAGAAGGCGTATTCTGTGCTGTTGCAGCCATTGTTTTGTTGAATGACTTGTATGCTTTGGGTCATTGTCCTGTTGCATCACCCATCCTCTGCGGAGCTTCAGTTGGCGGACAGATGGTCGTACGTTTTCCTGCAAAATGTCTTGATAAACTCTGGAATTCATTTTCCCATCAATGACAACAATCCGTCCAGCCCTGAGGCAGCAAAGCAGCCCCAAACCATGATGCTCCCTCCGCCATGTTTCACAGTGGGGATGAGGTTTTGATGTTGGTGTGCTGGGCCTTTTTTTCTCCACACATAGTGTTGTGTATTCTTCCCAAACAACTCAATCTTGGTTTCATCTGTCCGCAGTATATTCTGCCAGTAGTGCTGTGGAACATCCAGGTGCTCTTTTGCAAACTTCAAACGTGCTGCAATATTCTTTTTGTACAGCAATGGCTTCCTCCGTGGTGTCCTCCCATGTACTCCATTCTTGTTTAATGTTTTCCTTATTGTAGATGTGTCAACAAAAATGTTAGCATGTGCCAGAGATTTCTGTAGGTCTTTAGCTGACACTCTGGGATTCTTCTTTACCTCATACAGCATTCTGCGCTGTGCTCTTGCAGTCATTTTTACAGGACGACCACGCCTAGGGAGAGTAGCAACAGTGCTAAACTTTCTCCATTTGTAGACAGTCTGTCTTTCCGTGGACACATGAACATCAAGGCTTTTGGAGACACTTTTGTAACCCTTTTCAGCTTCATGCAAGTCAACAATTCTTGATCGTAGGTCTTCTGAGAGCTCTTTTCTGCGAGGCATTATTCACATCAGACAGTGCTTCTTTAAACCAGTAAACCCAAAACAGGTGTGTGTTTTTTAAGGGCAGGACAGCTGTCAGCAACATATCCAATATCATCACACTGATTGGAGTCAAGGTTGGCTCACTCCTGGCTCCAATTAGCTCTGGGAGAAGTCATTAAGCTAGGGTCTCACATACTTCTTCCTCCCTGCACTGTGAATGTTTACATGTTATGTGCAATTAAACCATGGCAACATCTAATGTTTGTGTAGTATTATGTTCAGCAGACTGTGTTCTTCTATTGTTGTGACTTAGATGACGTTCAGAGCACATTTTATGCCCAATTCATGCAAAACTCCACGTAATCCCAAGGGGTTCACATACTTTTTCTTGCAACTGTATATGTCATAGGTCATAGACCAAAAGGGAGCAAATAGTAAAAGATATTAGGACTTATATACACTTTCATTTTGGGGGGAAATACTCTTCCTGCCTGCCCATTCCAGCCCTCTGTGTGTTGGCAGAGATTAGCAGTGACCCAATCTATCATCACAAGCATTATCAGACAGACTTGCAGTGCTGAGGAATAGATAGAGTGTGTTGGAATAGGTCTGTTAGAGCATAATCACACTAGTTATGGTTGCCTTGTACCGAGCCCAAGGACAATTATGCCCCTTCACCACTGGCCTGAGTTCACATTGTCGTAGGCCCGAGCACACTTATGTCATCACCTCTTGCACTTACATAGATGTGTACTGTCACCAAGCCCAGCTGAACTGTGCCCAAGCTCACCTTCAAGAAGGCCAGAGCACAGTATGGAGCAATGTGGGTGTGAGTACACCCTAAGATGATGGAGTGCACTGCTCAGTGTTGTCAAACTGTTATGCCTATTGGACTGTGTAGTCATATTTAAGCACATCGGGGTTGATTTACTAAAAGGATACTTTTAAAAGTAAATTTTCACCTTGAGGTTACCTCAAGACAGGCTGGGAGGCTCTAACAGATCCGAGCTTCTGAAGCCCTCCCACCTTTCTAGAAATCTATGAGTTTTCTGGAAGAGAGGTGGAGGAGGCCAAGATCTGTATGTTTGAGGGACTTTGGCCAATCCTCTAGCAGTAGGCTGAGCATGGTGACCAGGGCAATCTTCAAATGTGGCAGAGCCTGGGGGGGAGGGGGCAGTGTCAGGTGGAAGATGGATTGAGGAAGGCTGGAGTGTGGAGCCTGGAAGGGGGGTCCAGGGAGGGAAGGCCACCTACAGGCAGGTCGCTGGATAAGAGGATCTCCACTGCCTCAATGTCTCCCAGGGAGGTCAGCCTGTGAAGCAGGGAAGGAGCCAGCCCAACGTAAGGCCTGAAGACAGCAACCAACCCACCAAGCTAGCAGGAGAAGACAGGGTGAATACTCTTACACCTCCTGGGCTGGATAAGGGGAGAGGGCAGTCAGATGCAAGACCCAACTAGCTTCTCATCTGAGACTGTTCTAAATTAAAAGCTTTTGGGCCCCTTTGCCCATGGAACACCCTCAGTGCAGCTGGCTAAGAGGAGGAATCATCCGGGGTCTGAGGCGGTACACTAGAAAGAGCCTTTGGTGCTCTTCAAGGAAAGAGACTGTTGCTATCTGTATTTTTGTACATAGTTACACAGTTCCTTGGGCATCCCATATACCCCTAAACCCCATCCACGTTAGTACCCCCTAATAAAATCACAAAAACCAAGCTTAAAGACTGTTCTTTGACTCCAGTGTGCAAAGTGTGGAAAATGCATGTTGCTTGGCTGTGTGAAGCACAAAGGGACCCAAATCAAACTCAGTGGCCCCTAAGGGGGCAGTGAATAAGGTGAAAAGAAGTGAAAATTCAATTTGGAAAGGATACTCAATCATCTGCAAGTAAAATTAAAGCTGAATTCCAGGAATTTAGCTGTTTTATAAAATGTGTTGTATTATTATGGGTTAAGTCCCATGAGTTGCATGCCACCTAGTGGACTTATCTCTTTAATTTAAAATTATACTGAGCACCAAGAGCATAGCTATCACCAGGGGCGGGCTGACCATTTGGAAACTTGGGCACTGCCCGAGGGCCCAGGGTCAGTAGGGGGCCCCATGAGATGCCCCTGGTACCTTTTTCATAGGCTTTTTTGAATTTGGGCAAGGACACAGGCGCCCCATGATCCCCTATTGCCCGGGGGCCCCATGAGTTGTCAGTCCACCCCTGGCTAACACTATACTTTTGGTACTCTGATGCTGGACCTTCAGGTCTCAGCTCTTGCAGCTACAGTCATGTACAGCTGCTCTGCTTACCCCTGCTCTGCCCACCCCTGCTCTCCTCTTGTCCAATCACAGCTCACTTTGTATTATGTGAACCCACTCACAAAACACAAAGCCTTCTATGAACAGGCAGTGGAGGGGAGAGGCAGGCAGAGTGGCTGAAGTAGCATATTTCCTTCTTTCTTGTCAGGGTGCTGAGAGTATAGTGATACCTGTACTCCCAGCATGCAGTAAAATTGTCTTCTGTGGATGTAGGCTGTCTCAAATCCTTCTGTCTCTTCATGTAATCCTAGACAGACTCAATAATGTTGAGATAAGGGTTCTGTGGGGGCCAAGCTATCACTAGGAATCCTTGTTCTTATTTATTGCTCATGCACACTGGACATTTTTACAGCTGCTGTTTTTGACTTTTGACAATTTTTTCTACAGCCAGTAAACTCCCCAGCATGTTATCCTATGTGTCCAGGTACACATAGACTGTAATCAGCTTTTTTTGGCAGTGGCGTTTTTGGCTGGAAAAAAACCCCAGAACCAATGGGTTTCTAGAGGAGTTTTTTAGCTGTAAAAATGCTCTAACGCTGAAAAGCGCGGCAAAACGTGGTAAAACGCAGTAAATCGCTGCAAACTGGCGTTTTTGGACTTTTTTTGAGCAAAAAATACATTTTTTCTTTTGGTAAAAAAAGCAAAGAAAATGAAACTGCAACAAATCGCTGCTAAACGCTAATGCAAAAACGATAAAAAACACAGAAAAACTCATGTTTTTAATGTGACTTTATACAGCTAACGTTGCCAGCATTATTATAATGCCCAGTGTGCATGGAGCTTTACTGAAGATAGTTCCTAATGACACTCGCTGCATGTTTGAGGTCATTGTCCTGCTTCAGAATAAATTTGAAGCCAATAACACTGCTCCCTGATGGTATGGCATGATGGATAGGTATCTGCCTGTATTTCTCAGCATTGAGGACCACCATTGATCCTGACCAAATTTCCAACTCAATTTGCAGAATTGCAGCCTCAAACTTGCAAGAAACCTCCACCATGCTTCACTGTTACCTGCAGACACTCAAATTTTGAGTCATCAGTCCAGAGCACCTGCTGCCATTTATCTGCACCTCAGTTCCTATGTTTTCATGCATAGGACATGGAGACAAGGCTAAGCGAATCAACTATGCACAAAAAGCAACTGGGGTGCAGAAAAATGGCAGCAGGTGCTCTGGACTGATGAATCAAAATTTGAAATATTTGGCTATAGCAAAAGACAGTTTGTTCACAAAGGAGTAGAGAATGGTACAATAATGAGTGTCTGCAGGCAACAGTAAAGCATGGTGGAGGTTCCATGCAAGTTTGGCCCCACCTCTGTGCTGCCACACATATGCAGAACTTCAGCTTTATGGTGTTAACGAATACAGAGCTGCTTATCTTTTATATATGCCTAGAGTTCAGCTTCACTGGACTTCATAAATTTCGGCAGCTTCAGAAAGTGAATGGATTTAGTTGCCTTCACCTGTAGACAGGGGTGGACTGACAACTCATGGGGCCCCCGGGCAATAGGGGATCATGGGGCCCCTGTGTCCTTGCCCAAACTCAAAAAAGCCTATGAAAAAGGTAACAGGGGCATCTCATGGGGCCCCCTACTGACCCCGGGCCCTCGGGCAGTGCCCAAGTTTCCAAATGGTCAGTCCGCCCCTGCCAGCAGACTCCTCTTATACATCAGGCCTATGGTGTCTAGATAAGTTATTTTGTAATATTTTGGACATTATTCTGTGCAAACTAATTAAGTAAGAAAAATAAGCTGTAAAACAAATAACTATTAAAAACAAAAACATTTTGTGAACAATATCTCTTCAGGGTATCATGACCTATTTCCACTATATCTTGGCTATATTGGCTTTCCTGAAGATTAGCTTTCAGTGTTATGACACCCTTGAGCAGCAGTTTAGTTCCAGTACATTTGAATACCTTTAACATTAATATAGGAAGTGTCATTTTTGTATAAGCAGAGAGGGCTGTACAGGCTTTATCCTTTTGTTTTAGCAGGGGTGGGGGTTGTTTTAAACTTTGAGTTGCTTATGGGACTATAAAGCAATAGATAGTGATGGAAGAAAGACGTGAACTCTTTAGTTTGTTATTGTAAGCATGGATTTCTGCCCATAATACTTCACCATCAATGGCTTTCATGCTACATAAACTTTATGGATTGCAGAGATATCGGTCCATTTAATACGTCTATCATGTTGTCTCTCCCGAGGGCCAAAAATTGAATATCATGATGAAGGACCCACCTCTTCCATAGCTCAGCATTCTGATAGTTAATCCTCCGGAGACTGAGGAATGTTTAAAATAAACGTGTAGGAGTCCCTCCCCATCCAATGTGCTGAAGGTCAAGGAATGAGTAATATTAATGATGAAAGGAACAGTGATTATGTCAGTTGCTTGGGCTCATTAATAATATTCTCACTGCAGTTGTTTCTGGTCGATACTGAAATGTATGTGTGGGAGAGTATCTAACTACCATAAAATGACTTCTTCATAAATGGTTACCAGTTTATGTTTCCAGTTCTTGACGTCTACAAAATGATGCATCAACAAGTTTGTGAACTATCAGTAGATTAGCGTTGTGATATGAAGGAAACTTGAAGCTGAACAGAAATAATAAAAAAAAGAAATGTTATTATTATTACAGGTACTTATATAGTGCTGTCAATTTACCTGGAAGCTGATTGGTTTCTTTGCAGAGCTGCACCAGATTTTGCAGCATGCAGTTTTAGTAAATATTTATTTATTTCAGGTACTTATATAGCGCGATCAATTTATATATATATTGTACATTCACATCAGTCCCTAACCCTCAAGGGGTGTACAATATAAAGTTCCTAACTCACATTCATACATACAGATACTAGTGCCAATTTACACAGGATCCAATTAACCTACCAGCATGTGTTTTGGAGTGTGGGAGGAAACCGGAGTACCCAGAGGAAACCCACGCAGGCACAGGGAGAACATGCAAACTCCAGGCAGGTAGTGCCGTGGCTGGGATTTGAACCAACGACCCTAGTACTGTCAGGCAGAAGTGCTAACCATTTTTCCACTGTGCTGCCCAAATAGCTCATTAAATGATTTAAAAACAGCTTTTGCTACAATACCTGTAATCTGTAGCTGCCCGTGCATCACTTCTTTTCTTTCTCTCGGTGTCATCGGTCTTCCAGGTTGAATGACGGCCAGCACCACTAAACCTCTTCCTCTGAGCCCAGGCTGTCATGAACCCTGACCCCAGCCTATGACTGGACAGTTAAGGAGAAGCAGCACATTGATGAGCTCATCTCTCTGCCACTCTGTTTTCAACTCCTCTCAGCATATTCCTTGTCAGCATATGAGCACATTGGCTCCTTGTATGTCTCTCCCTTCCTTGGTCCAAATTCTGCTGTACAGGGACCACAAGAGATTGATACCAGATTGAATTCAATTACATACACTGCTTAGATTTAAAAAAAATGCATTTAATACAGAGCTACATTAATGTGTGTATTTTATACTGATCTAGAGTTCACCTTTAAAGCAGAACGTTAAGAAAACAAGATAAAAAATTAATAGCCCACTGAAATGTAAACTAACCGAGAGATTCCCCCTGCAGTATTCCTTTCTGCCTCTAGATGTTCTCAATCTGGTGGCTGGCATCATTTAACCCAATTCTTCTGAGCTCAGGTTGTCCTGGACCCAGGGGCGGACTGACCATTCGAGCACTCGGGCACAGGGTCAGTAGGGGGCCCCATGAAATGCCCCTGGTACCTTTTTATAGGCTTTTTTGGGTGTGCTTTGAGTGTGAGAAAGGACACAGGGGCCCCATGATCCCCTATTGCCCAGGGGCCCCATGAGTTGTCAGTCCGCCCCTGCCTGGACCTGCCCCAGCCTGATTGGACAGTAAAGGAAAAGAAGCACAATGATAAGCTCATCTCTCTTTCAATCTGATTTCTCCTTCTATTTATTATGTTTCTTGTCTTATTGGCTCCTTGAGCTGCTTCTTCTTCTCACTCTCCAGCCCTGTTGTACTGGGACTGCAAGAGGCTAATACCAGGTAATTACACTGCTTGCATCTACTGATGTACTAAAGTCATTGTCCTAATCATAAAGGTCATATGACTGAGTCAGAAGTGTAGAAACGCATCAGTGCATGGTTACCCAGGGACTGGAAGTGGCATTCATCCCGGAACCGGAAGTGGCATGGTGTTTGATCCCAGATGTTCCAAGGGTAGAAGGAACACTGTATCAGCATGTATACCACACTATGGCGCCATAAGATGAGCTGTTTTTGTGGCTTTCTAATAAATAACATTGTTGGATTAGGTTACTATGCCATTGGAGTTTATCTTTTCATTTCCATATTAAATTGAGTCGGAGAGAGGAATGGTGAAGGATTTGATGCCAGGAGTTATGGTGGAGTTTTCTTAAGTGAGATATGCCGATCATGAGAATGGTTGGCAAATTTATTTGGTGCGTTGGATTCCAAAGGGAGAGGCATTGCGTGAGCACACCTTGTGTGTGGTAGACATTCCAGGAAGGAAATGAACACTCATCCAGACATTTGTGGACTTTTGTGTCACATTCTTTGCACACTTTTTTGCACGTTCTGCACATTGAATGAAGAATATTTTGTTCACATTTCATTTTATTTTTTGTTTAGACATTTAATGTTTCACAGTGCTACCCAGTGAGGAGGAGATACACTTATAGTGGATCATCTTTAGCTCACGTGTTGGTGATAATATGATCTGTTAGTTCAGTACTTGTATATGTATTTATGCACATTAATATTTAGAAGTGAAACATTTTAAAATTGCTGTTTATAGTGTGGTGTTGTGGGTTATTATGTTATATTTGTCCATAGTTCACCTTTATATTTTTAGTTTTATTTATGCTTGCCTTGTGTGCGACTTACATTTATTTACCAACATTATTAGGGCTCAATTAATTGCAGATGCCAAGGATGCTGGTTAATATACCACTTTATTTAGTATTCTCTTTTTTTTCTTTATACCGGCTTCTTAGTGTGACAGCAGCTAGGTGAGCCGTCATACCTTCCTTCTTCCATCCGTGTCTCTGAAATGTTCCTGCATAGACTGTACTCACAAGTGCTCTCTCGATGCTTGGAAAATGCCCAGACTACTTAACAGAACTGGAATTTAATAAAATGCATGCCAAAGCACCAGGAATTCAATAAAATGTTAGCAGGTTTGAGACACATTTTGAGAAATGTGTAAACCTATAGCCATGATTTTATATCTTGTATAAAAAATTGTGGCTGCGCCGATTGTGAACCAGTGTATGTATTAGGCAGAGTTAGTGTCTGTAAATCCAATCACTAATATCAGCTGCTACATTTTAATGTTATATCAAACGTTTCTTTCATTCTTTTGAAATCTGTAGCTTTTTTTGTTATATTTTGTGGTGCATTGAAATTAAAATTCTGGTGCCAAAACCAAAAATTCAAAATGCAGTTGGCCGAAACCCGAAACCAAAATGTGCAGTTTTTAAAAATGAAAATATATTTTTTGGAAAACAATACACTTTGATTAAAAAAAAAAAAACAAAACACAATATATACCCCATTTTGTTTGTAAATAGATACCCAACATGTCACGCTTTAAAATAGTGCATGCCTGTGGAATGGCGTGAAACTGCAGTACTTAAAAATCTCCATGGGTGATGCTTTAAAAATTTCTACAGGTTACCAGTTACAGTTACAGAGGAGATCTAGTGCTAGAATTATTGCTTTTGCTCTGACGTTTGTGGCAATACCTAACGTGTGTGGTTTGAACACCGTTTACATATGTGGGCATGGCCTATCTATGCGTTCACCACTACGTGCAAGCATGATGGGACGGGGGCACTTTGAACTTTTTAAAAAAAAAATCTATTTTATTTTTTTTTTTTTTTGCACTGTCCCTTTAAAAAAATTATAATCACTTTTATTCTTATCACAAGGAATGCATGCATCGCTTGTGGTAGAAATAATTAGTGACAGGTCCTCTTTATGGAGAAATATGGGGTCAACTAGACCTCACATCTGTCCTCTGCAATGTAAAGCATTTGATCAAAAAAAGCATTTCTTTGAAAAGAAAAAAAAATGTCCAGAACCAGAATTGACATTGCTCAGATCCTCCAAAGGCATAGAGATGAGTGGAGACCATCTTTCCTTCACTAATCTCTATGCCCAGCACTGAGATTGTTCGATAGTTTGTCAGGTAAGGCTGAGAACTACCGAGCGGCAGCCGGTGGCGGCAACAGCGGGCAGGCGGTGGAGAGGGGCAGGGTTTTTTAGGCACCTGTATCTGTATTTTTTCATATCGGCCGATGGCCGAAAGGGGTGTTTTCGGCTGAAACGTTTCGCCCACCGAAGTTTCGGTGCATCCCTATTTATATATATCCAGTGATCCAAACATAAAGTTGCTTTTTCGGGGCACAAAGCTTTGTCCCTGTTTTTTTAATTGTTCTCTTTCATTTCCACCCTGTCACACTCATGCCCAATGAAGTTTACAAGTGATTGTTTCAAAATACATTATGGTCCACTGTTGTCACCATCAGGAAACCCACCTTGAAAAATGTAATGCAGCCATGTGCAAGACAGGAATGCAGGAGATCAGCAGCACTAAGATGCAACAAAAGATTTAAAAAAAAAAAGCAGAAAACAATTATTTTATGTTAACCACTTGACCTTCGGAAGGTTTTTTCCCCCCTTCATGACCAGGGCAATTTTTGCTATTCAGCACTGTGCTACTTTTAACTGGCAATTGCGTAGTCATGCAACACTATATGAAGTTTATATAATTTTCACACAAATAGAGCTTTTTTTTGGTGGTATTTGATCACTACCGGGTTTTTTTTTTTATTATATAAATTAAAAAAAACAAAAAATATTGAAAAAAAAAATTGTTCTACTTTCTGTTATAGAACATATCGAAAAAAATCAAATGTCTTCATAAATTTAGGCCAAAATGTATGTTTTTGGTGAAAAAGAAAATACCAATAAGTGTATATTAATTGGTATAAGTGAAAGTTATAATGTCTACAAACTATGGTATATATATTGGAATTTATGCAGTTAGAGACACTATACTACTAATGGCAGTGATCAGCGACTTATAGTGGGACTTTGATAGTGTTGCGGGCAATGTGGTGCTGACAGACACTGGCTGGGAGTGGCACAAAATGACTGACACTAACGTAGCTAGTGACACAGTGATCAAGTGTACTAATGACACTGAGTGGAAAGGGGTAACTGTGGGTTAACATCAAGGAGCAATGAACAGCAAACACAGAACTCTGTGCTGTGATTGGCCACAGCTGCTCAGCAGGTTTCAGCCAAAATAATTGGCTGAAACCTGATGACAAACTGGTGCTGTGTCCATCCATACATCATATGGCCTGGATGCTGGTAGACAGTCCACTGCCAGAGATAGGGGAGCTCTGTTTGTTGGGGAGTGGAGGATCAAATAAGTAAAAGTGCTATTACTGTCCTTTAGACTATATGAACATCAAACTCATTTAAATGAAAGTCCTCCCTTGCAGTCAGGCTGCACCTTCAATGTCAGAGAGGACTTTTACTTTTCCCGGAGTTGAGCTTTACAGTAAAGTATACAATAACTTGCAAAATGTACAGTTGAATAATGATCCATCACTGCTATTATTGCAGTTTGAGCTCTGCTGTGTGTGTTGACTGGAATTAAAAGGAATACACACATAATGATTACACAAAATGCACGCTTTGAGTAGTATGACAGGTCTATACTTCTCCCAAAGATAGGAACAATTAGAAAGACTTCATTTGTACAGGATTATACAGGAAAGCAGTTCAAAGGGCAGTAATATGGAACCTGGAGAGCAAAGTATCATACAGCATCCAATAAAATTTTGGTTGACCGTTGAAAGCTTAGGGAAGGATAGTAGGTTATTTGTTAACATCAAGGGGCAATGAAGGGCAAACACAGACCTCTGTGCTGTGATGGGCTACAGCCGGTCAGAAGGTTTCAGCCAAAATTTGTGGAACTATGGGCAATTCAAAAATTCCATATAATGCGGTCTTTGTGACTAACCTTTTTTTATGTAATTTTTTTATCTTTAATAAAATAAACAAATGCATTAGGGGCACTCATTGGTGGCGAGTAGTGATGGGCTGAACACCCCGCTGTTCAGTTCATGGTCAAATCTAACGAAAGTTTGACCGCGAACTTCAAAAAGGGACAATCCACTAAGTGGTATCTTACCGCATCTGAATACATGCAGTAAGATACCACACAGCTACTAAAATACCGCGTGAGTTATATTATTTGGTCATGCAGTATTTTAGTAGTGAAAACATTCTTTAATGTTTCAGCTGTCAGCTGAATGTAAAAAGAATTGCCAGAATTACCCGGCAATTACATTTTTTTTTCAATGGCGTGGGGTCTCTCCCTACCATACCAAGCCCTTTGGGTCTGGTATGGATTGTGAAGGAAACCCCCCATGCCAAAATGTTTAAAAAAAAATGGTGGGGGGGCCCCAATCCGTACCAGACCCTTATCTGAGCATGCAATCCAGCAGGTCAGGAAAAGGGGGGGGGGTGAGCAAGAGATGGTACCTTTTTCATAGGCTTTTTTGATTTTGGGCAAGGACACAGGGGCCCCATGATCCCCTATTGCCCGGGGGTCTCATGAGTTGTCAGTCCGCCCCTGGTCAGAGTCGTGGAGGACTTCCAATGTCTGAGTATTAGGGCTCAACCCGCCACAAGCAGTACACTTTTTTATGTAAATTTTTATTAGAAAATTTGAAAACCATTTTCCAAACTTACCACATAATACATTTTCTTTGTTAGTCAGCCCAGTAAAAATTGGACCAGTAAAGAGTCAGATATTCAGTAATCCCAAGGGAGAGATAAAAAGCAGTCACCGTGGGTAAGGTCCAAGGTAACAAAGCCATCATTGGGAAAACCCATAGAAGAGACTGGTAACTATGCATGTGCAGAAATCGTCTTACAACCTGTCACTTAGCTCAGAGGAACAACCTATCGTTACATAACAGTAACATACAGGGCATCAGCCTGTGATTTATATTTGTGTAGTTTAATCTAAAACTGTACTTATATCATGTAAAACAAACATGAAGATAGGTTTAAAAAAGGAAAAAAGAAAGGAAGAGGGGGAAAGAAAAAAGGGGAAGCTAAAAGGTGGGAGTACAAAAAAGAAGGTGAGGAAGAAGCAGCAAGGGAGCACTGGAGTGCGCAGAACAACAGCCACAAGATATCTGTCATCTGTTCTCTTCCAAAGCGTCCTCGCTACTTATTTTTTTTATCAGAGATCATGCATGTGTTGAGTTATCAGCCACAAAAGAAATGCACTGCTCTCAGTAAGGCTGGCCATATATTATACAATTCTCTTGAGAATTTTAGTTTAGATTTACCAAAAACTATATAATATGAGGTCAAACCTAAAATACTTTCAATTGTATCCAATTAGGCAGGCCCTTGCACTACATAGTTGAAGGTAAATCTAAAGGAAATTGGGCAGAAATTGGACAGAAAAGTGTATAGTGTATGGCCAGCCTGAGTCAGTTGACTAGCATTTGCAAAAAGAAGCCACTTGTTTGCAAAATTTGTAGGAGTCTTCACAGCCCTGAATCATTCCTTATCAGATAGCTCAGTCGGAGGCATCAGTCAGACAAATGTGGCAGCAAAGCAAGCTGTTTCTCTGTTCCATCACTTTAATGGACCTAGGGTACCCTTGTAACATTTTATTGTGTATAAAATTCTTACTTAAAAAAAGCAAAGTATGTATCAGTACTTGAAAAGAAGGTATGAAACAACAGTTTGAAATATAAACTTTCTGAAACAGGGGCGGACTGACAACTCATGGGGCCCCCGGGCAATAGGGGATCATGGGGCCCCTGTGTCCTTGGCCAAACTCAAAAAAGCCTATGAAAAAGGCACCAGGGGCATCTCATGGGGCCCCCTACTGACCCCGGGCCCTCGGGCAGTGCCCGAGTTTCCAAATGGTCAGTCCGCCCCTGTTCTGAAATAAATCTAACTTGAAATAATTATAGTTTGATGTTTGAAGAGTAATTGAAGAGTAAAAATAGAAAAAAAAAGTTCTTTTGCAACTTGAGCTCCCCTCATACTGCGATGTGGGAACGTGTTCTATGACAGACACAAAGAACATTAAGTGTAGCATATTAAAACATGTGCCTGTATCCATTATCTCAAGCTGTGTTTTTTGGGAGCTGACCGTGTGTTTGCAGTGGGGGTCAGGACTAAACAAGTCTGGGCACAGAGGGGAGGACTGTTTTGTCTTTGGAAGGTCATGTTCATGATTCCTACAGAAACATAAATAATTATTGTCTTTTCTTCTGGGCAGAGTCCCTTATCTGTCTGATAAACTCTTTGTGTCCTGACCCCTCCATTACTCTGTAAGTTAGACATGTCTGCTGTCATGGTAACAGATTCTATTTTACCTGGATTGTAGACAGTCTAGGAGGTGAGAGACGGATGCAGCTTATCCTTTGCACATTGCACCTCCTCAGCAAGTTCTTGTTGTTTAGTTGTTCCATTTGCGGTGCAAACAAGGCCATTAAGACTATTTAGGCTGGTTAATGTACTGCAGGCGTACACCGAGTCCATGATACTAATAATCCCATAGGATGGTTGTATAATGAAGCTTTTGTGCACTCTGGGAATAGAGCATAGTTACCTAGCTTGGTTGAGAAAAGACCCATGACCATGGATTTTAAACGAAAGACAAAAATAAAGCAAATGAAAAACCTATGACCTTGGCAAAAAAATCCCAAAGGATCTCTGTTTTGCAGAGGCGCCTGTTTGGTAAGTGTAGGAACCAGGGTAGAAAATCATGAAGTATTAGGATGAAATAAGACTGCTAATGTTTCATGATTTTCTGTACCAGCTCAAACACTCATCAGACAGGCACATCAGCGACTCAAAGATCTTTTGGGGTTTTTTTTGCCAAGATCATATAATTCATCTACAATCCTTATGTCTCTTTAGTGGACCTAGGATTGAACCTATGTAGAGTGCAGAGAGTGACCTTGACCTTCTCTGTGTGGACCTATATTCTCCAAAAGTTCTGTAACCAGTTGCGACTGCAGATAGCCAAATGACGGCTACACTGCGGCCGGCCAGTTCTGGGAGGGTGTCATATGACGTCCTCCCAGAACGCGCTCTCCTGCGCGCCCCCTTGGGCATGCACCCGGCCAATCACAGCGGCTTTTTACCACGTGATCAGCTGTGTCCAATGACACGCTGATCACAGGGAAATGCAATTGCCGATTCTCGGCTGCACTTTCCTCACGCTGTTTGAACATGGGAAAAGTACTGCCGAGAACCGGCAGTTGTCAGAGCAGGGATCAGCACCGATCATCAGGGCCCTCATGATCGGTGCCCAGCAGTGCCACCCACCAGTTCCACCCAGCTGTGCCCAGCAGTGCCGGCAAGGGCAAATGAAGCCATCTATCTTTATTTCCTGGCATTCTGGGTCTGCCTCCTGGAACATCTGACAGTACATATCTTTTGAGGGGGAGGTAACTGGTGATGTAACCTTCCCGGGATACATCTGTGAAGCCCTGGTTATATCACCAATGCCTCACTCAAGTAGGAAGTGTAAAACAGTGATTGTAATTAAAACTAGAAAAGCTACAATTTCTGGAGAAATTGTGTGAAGTGTCCTTGCCTCCACCAGTAGTCTACAACTGGAGTGGGTGGAGTAACTGGGTGGAGTGGCTTGAGTAACTGTTGTGTGGTTGGAGTGGCTGGAGTAACTGTTGTGTGGTTGGAGTGGCTGGAGTAACTGTGAAAAGGTTGGACTGGGCAGAGTAACTTTATGGAGTGGGCAGAGTAACTGTGTGGAGTGTTTGGAGTGAGTAAAGATAGTAAACATTACAGTAACAAATTGATTGATCAAATTTAAAAAGTGCACATGGCAAGCTTGATAGAGTGAGAAATGCATTTCAACTTTTAAATATTTACAGTATATAGCACATTTAATTGCAATGTTGGTGCCCAAAGTGCTTCACAGTTACATTAAAACATACATTTATAAAAACATTAGCAGCATTTTCACCTCAAATACTCTCTACTGTAGAAAACTTATTTCCAAACCTTTAACCAAAAGCCGGCCAAACTGTCACCAATTCAAAATTAGATTTCAAATAGGGCAGAGAAGAGCGGTTAAAAACAAACTGCTCCAAATTGCTCACTTCACTGGAGTCTTCAAATGGTCGTAGGTTTAAAAACTATAAATCCTACAGTGAAGAGCTTGTGAGAATCACAAGACCCAGACCTACATTTTGGTGCATAGTATGTCTCTGAAATATTAAAAATGAAGGCACAGTCATAGTTTAGAAATTGCCCTTCAAATTTGAGGTGGCTAGAGTGGAGTTTCAATGAATGTCAATGGGCGGCGTGAGTTGCAAACAAATGGTCATATTGTGAAAACTATCAGGACTATGGCTTATCCGTGGACATTTTTAGTGGCAGCAGGCTTAGCTGAACGTTTTGATATAAGATTTGTGTAGATGGGCTTGAAAATGAGGGAGTGATGGCAGTTTAGAAATCAGGTCCTGATTTTTCAGCTCACACTCTAGCTTTTGTCAGCTCCCACTCTAGTTTTGAACATTCCACCATTCATTCCTATGGGACCAATTTCACCACAAAAACGCCGATATTTCGTGAACCACTCGGCGAAACGTTCCACAAAGAAATAGCACACCAGTCGGGAACAATCCGCATGTTTCGGTTTATTACTGTCTATGTAGTGTAAAGACTGTGGGAGGAGTTAGGGTGGTAAATTTGGCTATAATAATAAGAATATATATGTGAGATAACAGTAAGTGGTCTTGCCATGCAAGAACACTTAAATAGAAAATGTTTGTTTAACTAATGAATGTAAGATGATTTCATATTAACATGCAGAACTGTTTTTAGTGAATTTTCTTGTGTGATTTTTAGTGAAGGGAGGAAAAGGCATACTGCGCCACAGAGTCTGTCCTGTCTTTTTCCTCTTTCTTTTTGCCCTGGAAATTTCTAAATGTCTCTTGATCACACTCAGACGCCACTAAATAAGAAACAAATTCCTTAGAATTGAAACCCTGCAACTGATCCAGATGAAGGCAAAAAATACGGTCCAATTTATTCCAACTGAGGAAAAAAAAACATTTTCTTACATTATTTTTTAAAGTGTATGTCAAGCCAAGTCTTGGATAGCATTGGGAGAGAACTGGAACACCTGTGAAGTTTTATTTGCTATTAGGTGCTCCCTTAGGGCTCGTTCACACTTGACTGTTTTACCAACGCTTGCCAAATACCCCTATAGCATTTGGCAAGCATTGGTTCGGCGTTTGCGGAGCGTTTTTTAACGCTCGGCAAACGCCGCATGCGCGGTTTAGCGGCGGTTGCTAGGCATTTGCCGAGCGTTAAAAACGCTCGGCAAACGCCTATAATGAAGTTTAAATGTTGTTACCGCTCCACAAACGCCCCGCCGGCCGGGCGTTTGCGGAGTAGCACCATAGACTAGAATAGGAGGCTTCAACGCCTCCTGACTCAACCAGAGGCGTCCGTTTTGACGCAACACGACGCTAACACTCCCGTTAGAACAGTACCATGTGCTGCAATGTGCAGAATTGTCAGAGGCGTTTGGGAAGCGGTAAAAACGCTTCCCAAATGCCTCTCCGCCGCCTGCACACAACGCTAGTGTGAACGTAGCCTTAGAGAGATTTAGCAACATTTCTTGTCCTGCTGACAATATTTTCAACAGAGAGGAAATGAAGGAGAATCTGCAAGCGTGCTAGCCTTTTCTTTACTTAACTTGATAAAAGTATTTTTATTTTTGACTTTGTGAAAGCAGGTGCAGGTTTTCCTCCAACCTATAGGTGGTACTGTGCCATTGTCACAGATGGAGTGGAGTCTGTTAAGGGAATTATGAGACCCCCTTATGAAGTCCGTCAGGGTCTCAGAGAAGAAAGCTGCCCCATTAGATGCAGCAACCTCTTGAGACCTCAGGTTGCCATCTTGACCAGGAACCTTATATATAGGGTCTCCTATATCGTTCGGACGTGCCTGTAGTGAGTGGTAGGTCAGGGAAAGGGATGGACTTACACTGCAAATGTCAAATACAGTATCTGGGCCATGTAGTGGTGGTTGGAGGGGTGTTTCCTGATTCAGCTAAAGTACAGTTTCAGATACAGGTGGTGCGGGATTGACCAGTTCCTAAAATCTTGACAGAACTGCATTATTTTCTAGGGCTGGTATTGTACTATCAGCATTTCATCCCCAAATTAGCTCAGATTGCAGCTGTTCTTACACAGCTGTTGCATGAACAGTCCACTAGGCAAAAAGGTAAATTGTGACAAATGGAGGTACTAAAGGTACCCCCAGAGAAGGTTTCATAAGGACCATGGAGCTTAATCAAAATTGGTTTTATTTAGAAAAAAGTCTCAAAATAATATTACAATGCACTAAAAAGTGAACAACCACCACCGACACTACACTGAATTAAAAAAGACAACATTGTCTGAACACCCAAGCAGCTGCTCAACCGTCACAAACATGCATATATGGGAATAACTAGATGGAAGCAGGTGGGTCACATTGGGAATGCTGCAGCCATCATGACCAGAGATTAATAATAATAATTCTGTGGTGTATACTAAATATCCAGCAAGTAGGAGGCCATCAATATGTGGGCACAGTAGATCAGTCCCATCAAATGCCCGGATGGCACAAAGATTTCATGATATAGAAGGATAATTAATCAGTGTCCACGATAATATTACATATGGATGGGTGGATTGCAGCATGAATTAAAGGTGAAATAAATGAATCACTGTAAGATAGTATGTCCACAAAATGACCATCTATATGTACATACTGTCTTAAACAAGTGAGACACAGTAGGTAATAAATTACTCCATGCTCTGGAAGTGAACCTGTAGCCACATGTATGGTGAACTGACCAGTGTAGTCTTATAACAGGCAAACACCATCAGGAGTGTCTCACCCTCCCTTGTAGTAGGTACTTTCCATCAAATCCAGCCGTCCTTGGATCAGTAGCAATACAGTCCCGCCAGATGGCGATAGACTTGCGCTTAGGAAAATGTACAGCGTCGGTTGGTGAGGAATATCACTGTAGGAGATGGATTGTCAGTAGTACTGCCCATGAAAGCAATGGAGGATGGAGATGCAGCTGCTGTGCATGATGACATCACATACAAGACGTACGTGGGGGCATGTGATCCAACATGTTTCACCCAATCTGCTTGGGCTTCCTCAGGGCTTTTTAGAGCTTGCTGAAAAAGGTAAATTGTCTCCTTCCATTCAGTCCAACTGGCAAGCTGCTCAGAGGGAAGCTTTTGAAACCCTCAAGGTACAGTTAACCACTGCTCTCCTTTTGACTATACAAAACCTTTTCATGTCTACACTGACAGAGGTTTTTAGGGACTAGGTGCTGTGGTTGCCCAAGGACAAGATGGAGCTGAGTGCGATATCACTTATTCCAACCACAGTCTGTTACCAATAGGGTTGCCACCTCATCCCTTTAAAACCGAACACATATTAGTTACCCAGGTTCTGTGACTGATTAAGTTGGTAATTAAACTCACCTAGTGCCTTATCTGCATTAAATTAGCCTTAGAACTTGTGTAATTAATACGTGTTTGGTTTCAAAAGGATGTGGTGGCAACCCTAGTTACTAATGAAACAAAGTCCGCACAATTATAGCTTATTTTATGTTGGAATTGTTAGCCTAGGCCATATCAGAAAAAAAATTGTTGAAAATCTAATGGGAGTCATGTTGACGTTTATACTGACAATAACCCTTGGCTTACCAGGAAATTACCAAATTGGGAGAACTGGAGCAGCATTGTGTGGGTTGTTTGGCTCGTTTCAGCTACACGATTCACTACAAACAAGGAAGACTGCACAGTAATGTGGATGCCTTGCCTTGCTATCCCCTAGAACAATTTCAAGAGGACATAGATCAGTTTTTGGAGGAATACAAAGTTGTTCTTTTCCATGTACAATGGGTAGAAAGTTGGAATATGTCTGTTTAAGAAGCTTAAGCAAAAACTCCAACAAGTTGCTGAAATATACAATTTGTAAGAATGGACTAACCTACAACAACAGGACTCTGAGATATAACAAACTTGACCATTTCTCTTCAGAGATAAAAAGTTAACTTATCGAGAGCACATTCAGCTCTCAGCCTCTGGGCAACAGTTGATTCAACAATGGGACAGCCTGAAAGTACACGATGGAGTATTGTATAGGCAGGCTTGTATTCCTACTAAGGAATGAGATGTCTACCAGAAAGTGAGATTGTCTGGGATTAGTAGGCTGGGTACAGTGGGCTTGTCAAGAATGTCAGTGTCAGTGTTGTGCCCTCCATAAAGGACCCACAGAGCATACCACTTCTCTAGTAATCTAGAGATTCTTTGACAGTGACTGAGGTGGATTCAGGGTTCTGCCATGCCCTAGCATTCGTGGACCACTTTTCTAAATTTGCCATATTGGTTCCCACTTGAGATCAGACAGCGGTCACCACCTGCTTTTTGGAAACATGTTTTACAATTGTATGGTTGACCAAAACAAATCCTTTCAGATCAGGGCCTAATTTAAAATCTCAAGTTTCACACCACTCGAAAACCATCCTTAGGGGAACTCAGCATTAGTGGGACACTGTTTGGTATGCTTCAGACACTGGAATGGGGGCATCAAGATTGTTGACCACAGTATGTAGGTGAAGTGGTCTGGGTCTCTAACCATACAGTGCTTATTTTTAAGTTATTTGATACACATCTTTCTTTCTGATGTTCAGGCACAGTGGAAGAGCACCAATGAACCTGGTGCTGGAGAAGTGTTAGCCTGTATCATCTCAGACACCAAATAACTGGGTTCAAGAGCAGTGGAGTCAACTGGAAAGGCCCAAGCAAGTAGTAATGGAATGCCATCAACATTTGGCAGATGAGGCCACAGTTCACCTGCTACCCCTGAGGCCAGCATGCTTTTCAAGAATCCAAAGTACGAGTGGGGCAACAACCTGAAGCTCTGGTGGGAGCTTTGTCCCTACCATGTTGAAAAACAATCTTTTCCAAACTCACTGATGTACATTGTCATAGCGGAGGTCCAAGGAGGTACCAAGTAATGTTTACATCAGGACTTGTTGGGACTTTGTGTATTTAAGGGCAGGTTCCTCTTCTCTGCCTTCTACAAACCTTGACAGTAGAGGTACTTACCACCACTATTATAGGGCCCTGTGGCATTATATCCACTTCCTATTTAAACTCAGCCATTGCAGTCAGAGAATACAAGTGATCCAGCTTTGCCGACTTTGTACATTCCAAGGGTCAAAGTGAGAATGTCATGACTCCTAGTGTAAACCCTCCCCCCAAATCCCCACTCTTAGTACACATCCTCTCACCTTAAATTCCCCCTCCCAGTACAAATCCCCTCAAATCCATCCTATTAGCACACCCCACTCCAAATTTCCCTTCCCAGCACAAATACCTGCCCCCAATTCTGCCCTCCTAGCACAAATCTTCCAGAATTCTGCCCCCTATTCCTCCTTCTAGCACAAACTCACCCCTTCCCTTCCCAGCACAAACAGCCCCCTACCACCAATCTTACAGAAGTAGTGAGGAGATGTGGATCCTCTGTGCCCCCCCCCCCCCCACTTACGAACATTTTACCCATGCCTGCTGCAAGTCCAGACAGGACTGCTAAATATTCTGACAATGTTGTGCGATATTTTTGTTTTTCATGTTATGCTGTGGTTTCTTCCTAATATCTTTTGTTATGGCAAGGACTGCAAGTGAGGGGAGAGAAGAGCTGCAGATGGGCACAGCACTGGATCGAATGAGGGCTCAGGTAAGTAAAAGAGGGGTGAGGGGGGATACTAATGTATAATCTTGTTTACCGTAATGCAAGGAATGCATTCAGGTAAAAAAAAATGTTTAGGCTTTGTAACCACTTTAACTCTCTTGCCTTTGTAATTTTTTTTACACCGTAGGGACCAATGGTCACCCTAGGAGAGCTCCCCTTACCTCCTGTTCTAATAACAACTGTAACATTTTTACAATGGTCACCGAGACAGATAGAAGTAGAGATCTAATTTCTTGAAACAGTGTAGTTACTTTTTTGTTGATGACTTAGCTCTACAATTGTATATTTGTTTTATGTACATTATTCATTATCCTATAGACCTGTCTTCACGCTTTGAAACCCCATCATCCCTCTTGTACACTTTACTCATAAAGCTGATCTGGTACATGGCCCAAATGCTCACCCTCGATGCCACTGGTGCAGCTATGTGAATTGATTTGTGAATGGAACAAATAGAGACATTGGACAAAAATCTAGCCTTGGAGACCCTGCTACCAGACCATTTATTTCAGCCATCTCCCCATAAAATTATATGTGCATTTAAAGTAAAGGGAGATTGCTGTGCAAGGAACTTGACTCTCCTGGAGTAGTGGGATTTTCTAGCAAATTCAGAAACACATCACAAGCAAATTAAAAAAATGGAAAAATACAATACGAGTGGAATCAGTTCACAACCCTCTATTTCTTCTTTCTGAGCTATTGTTTGGTTGATTTACAAGTGTGCTTCAGTTTATGCTGAAAGACCCATTTTTCAGTTCATCTTCAACTTTTTGACAGATGGCCTCACATTCTCATCAAGCACATTTTGACATAATACAGAATTCATGACTGCAAGCTGCCTAGACCCTAAAGCAGCAAGACAACCCCAAACTATAACTTTTCACCACCATGGTATTCTGTTGTAATGAGGTTCTTATCCATGCTGTCTTTGGTTTGGGCAAACATATCTACTTTTACTGTGACCAAACAATTCTTTCTACTGATTGATCAATCACATTGTTCCCGAAGGCCTGGGCTTTGCCTTTATGTTCAATGGCAACTTGTAGAGTGGTTCTAAAACCTTATCATTTTTTACCTTAATGCATTCCTTGCATTAATGTAAAAAAATGATAAATGTATCCGTTTTGGCATTCCCCCCCCCCCACCCTTTACTTACCTGAGCCCTCATTCGGTTCAGCGCTCTGCGTGCCTGCAGCTCTTTTCTCCCCTCACTTTTGTGTCTTATTGGCTTTGCTAGGGCACTGGGAGCCATTGGCTCCCACTGCTGTCAATCAAAACCAGTGACAACGGCCAGTGACAATAGACACAGCACAGACAACTCGGGAGTGAGCACAAACAAGTGCCCCCATGGGAAGCAGCTTCCCATGGGGACACTGGACAGAGAAGAGGAGCTGTCAGGTGACCCAAGAAGAGGATGTTTGGGGCAGCTCTGTGCAATGGAATTGCACAGAGAAGGTAAGTACAAAGATGTTTGTTTTTGGTTTTCTTTAATGCTCTCTTTGAACAGCAAAGGCTTTTTCACAACACCTCTATGCAGGTTGAATTGGTGCAACCTGTTTTTCAATTGTAGAGGTAAAAACATTAACACTAACTGTTGCAAAGGTCACCTGAGCACCCTTCTATGAAATTTTGTGATTATTTGAGATTTCTTTTTGCATTAAATGGTCAGCTCTTAGGTTGAATTTGATGGGCAAGCCAGTCCTGGATACATTAACAGTTGTTTGACATCTATGTTACTTGCAGATTATTTTACTTACAATGGGATGATTAGCTTCAATTCGTATAATGATATTTTAAAATCCCTTATCAAACTTATAGGCATCCACAACTTTGTTTCTGGGAGCATTAGATAGCTCTATTGACCTTGGCATGATGACACAACACAAGCCAATAGCAAAGAGCCCACCAGACCCTGGGGGGGAAGATTTACTAAAGGCAGATAGACTGGGCGCTCATTTTCCTTTGTAAATGTGAATGTGATAAAGCTTCACTTTGTAAAGTATACCCAATTAGGTGAAAGTGGAAAACCCAAATACTCCTGCGCTTAGGTATGGACTCTATGTCATAGGGATCACACAACGAATGTCTTGGAATATGCATGCCTTACTGCCCTCAAAGAACCGGGAAGTCCAAAAGTACTAATAGAAAAAAACAAAACAGAGGGCGCACTGGCCGTGTGCATTACCTTTCAAAGTATGTTTATTAAATTTGAAAGAAGGTATTCTACTCACAAAAGTACATGAATATAAGCACATCATCTGAGACCGCTCTGTCCATTTCACACTGCGTTTCTGAATGGTGATGGAAGTATGGACATCCAAAATTACTGACGCGTTTTGAGGACTAGCCTCTTCCTCAGAGCCTCAATTAGGTGCATGGAAAAAAAACTGCATTTTGATTGCACGTGATTGGATGATGGAAATCATTGCTTTACCACATTTGCTAAGCTCTGGGAAAAATGAGTGGAACTACACTTGCAAAGTGCACAGTCTATTTGCCTTTAGTAAATCAACCCCTAGATATCTGAGATTTATATAAGACAGGTTCTACCTGCATACTCCGTAAGGAGGATCTAATAACCACCTAATCTGTATTTTAATTTCATGGAATCAAAGTGGTGGTAAATGTTGGGGCATATTTAATTTTTCCTTATGACAAACCTGAATTTTCATTCATCTCTATATCATGAAAATGAATAAATAATGTCATTTTTTATTGATGAGTTTCACTTGTATCTGTAGGCACTGTTTGAAAAAAGTTTTGCCTTTCCATATATGTTAAAAAGTCAACAGTTTTCATGGGGTGTATTTATTTTTCCACAAGGGATATAGTTACTTTTTTTTCACCATAGGCACCCAATGTCAAAGTTTTTTTTTATTCTTTTTGTAAGCTTTTCTCCACTATTTTACTACTGAGACCTATCCAGCATACAAACAGTTACACGTTTACAGACTTAAACAGCAGGTGGTACTGTGTACCAGGAGTGATAATACCAGTTTGGCTCAGACAGCCAGGGACTTTCAGCTCCTTTACATACATGAAATTTGGCCTTTCTCAGCTGGCAAAGTTTACTTTAAATGTGGTTTGCTCTAGTTTTATTACCATGTGCTTCGCTCATTGAAATGCAAATTAGTGCTCATGGGTTTTTAGCTGACACACCCTATAGCATCTCTTTTTCCTCCTGGGTTGTTGCAAAAGACCTTCACCCCCTCATCACTGTTCCATGTGCCTGACTTTTCAAGCTGGCCTTTGCCCATGTTCCACTGTACAGTAGAAGAGGAAAGCTTTTCAACGCCAATAAAAGAAAAAAAAAGAATAAAAAAAAACAGTTAACCTCTGGATACAGTATGTCGCTGTTTGAAATTTCTGACCTGGAAGTGTAACAGGACCTCATTGGCTGGCCAGGTCCACGGAAAAAATGTGCTCACAGTTGGCTTAGATCAATAGGACACGTTTTGTATGAGGACTGCAAATTCTTTGTCGGAACTAAAACTGTCAGTAGGTGGCAGCAAGACAGTTAAAAAGGAAATCAAATACTAGAAAAAAAAAACGGTTTTATTTTATTGCATACATGTTGTATTATGCACATCTTGGATATAGGGGCCCGTTTGGTGGATGCAAAAAAAAAAAAAAAACAACAAAATTAAATTTCCATGAGGCAATCCAGTGCTATAGAAAGTGAGGAATTTTTTTAAAAGTTGGAAATATTTTGATTTCTACGTATCTCTATAATGAGAGAAAGCAAACATGCGTTAAAAAGGATCCAGCAACTTAAATGATATTATTTATATACCAGCTTAAAGCCTAAGGCAGCCCATAGCAGTTTAAACTGATGTGTTTTCCCCATCCACACATCCTCCATGCTGAGCTTTTGTATTCTGACAGAGGGGAGACTTCCCCACCATCAGAATACACTAATCAGAATTGCAGGCTTTATCCTGCGGCGCTGATCAAGCAGGAAAATTGACAGAGCAGTTGTACAGCAGTTTAGATTAACTTCTGTACAACCAGCCTGCCCATACATGGATCAAAATACATCCAGGTTTTAGTGAAGTTTAAATAGTTCCTGTAGACCAAACTAGTCCAAACAAACTATTAACTGAACTAACAGATGCAGCCGCTGTGTGCGCGGTATAAACTTTAAGTAGCCTCTCTGCCTCAGCCATTCTGTTCATTCACAATCAGGGGCGGACTGACCATTTGGAAACTCGGGCACTGCCCGAGGGCCGGCGGTCAGTAGGGGGCATCATGAGATGCCCCTGGTATCTTTTTCATAGGCTTTTTTGAGTTTGGGCAAGGACACAGGGGCCCCATGATCCCCTATTGCCCAGGGGCCCCATGAGTTGTCAGTCCGCCCCTGTTCACAATATACAAAGCTCCCTGTGAATGACTGACCAGCACTTAGCCTGACTTGATTTTGTTCCTGTACCATCCTGCTGCTGGAGCACAGTGCTGTATGTTGTATGTAGCCTCAGCTTATATAGTGCACACAACCGCTGTGTCTGTTAGCAAAGTAAATAGTTGGTTTGGAGATAGGCCCTAACAGAATAGGTAATAGGTCAGATGATCAGACATTGAGTAACTGTAACTTGCAGTTTAATAAGCAGGTGAAAAGTCAGAAGCAACAATGCAAAAAAGGGTCATCGTTGCAAAGAGCATGCATACACTGCAGAATAAGAAAAAGCAGATTATGAAAGCTGCACAAACATGGACTCTCTACAGCAACATCTCTGTGGCTGAATCAGGATAACATGTGGCTGCATACCATAGTCTCAAACAGTTACTTATCCTCATAAACAGGGCTTATCCTCATAATCAATGTTCTTCTCAGTGAGGACCAGGGTAGCTCTGTAAACACAGGTGAAAAGCTGGAGGGAACTAAGGTCCAAGGACAAAGGGCCACCCCATTGGAACTGGATTACTCTGGAAGTAATCGGGAAGGGGCTCCCCATAGTACTTTGATCTTCTGGGGAAGCTGAATACTATTAAGATGCCCAAAATGATGGTTCTTACAGTGGAGTGCCTCTCACCTGGCTGCAGATGACTTCCCCAGAAACATCTCCCTGATCAGGTGTGGCCTCCCTGAGCTCCCGAGAGAGGAAAGCAGATTAACCCACAGTATATCCCCCACAATAATTCTTTTCAGCCACTAGATGTCCTTAGTTTTCTGGGATGCATAAGGCTTAGAAGACTGAGGACATCCTGTGAGTGCTGTGTGTCATGGACCTGCCAAATCACAAGTCAACACTACAACACCTGGCAGAAGATCTAAAGCATAAGCAGATCCTACATGTTACCTACCTGAAGACATCTGCAAAAGGTAAGTACAAAACAAAATGCAAAAATTACAGCCTCCAGGAGTGGGATGGGTGAGCCCAGAATACAGCTTTAACAAGTTTCATTCCTACGGCAGCATGCAAACCTAGAATAAAATATGTTTACCTTCCATTCAGAGCTTCATTGTGCCAAGGAGCCCAATGAAGCTCTGTAGAACAGTAGATGCTGGTACTTTTAGCTCCTCAATAGGAAATGATAATAAAAGCCACAGGGTAGATTTGTAGATCAGGAAACAGAGCGGGCCATGTCTCAGCATGGTATTGTATTGCACTTGATTCAATTAATAATGATATTCATTAAACATTCTCTCTCTCCCCTTATAAGGATCCCAGTATCTGAGATGAATCAGAAATTTTGTGAACTCGGGCGTAGTTAAATATTTCCTGTACTTTATTTTCTTTGGCACCCTATAATGGCTTACATGTCTGGGATATACATTCAGTAAAAAGTAAAATTAAATATAAATGTATATGCCATATACTCCCACTGTAATATGGGCAACAGACCATCAGCAAATTTTACTATGGGCACTTAAAGAGCAACTCCCCTTTCTGATTTTCTTTTAAAAACGATGGCAACAGAAATAGATAAAATACAAAAAAAAAAGAAATTGAGGCTTCAAAACCCACTTCCTCACTGGTGCTGTACAGCCAGACTAACCTGCTTTGTGATGCAGCTCCAGTGCTCTTGAATGACGTCCAGCTTAATTTAACCTATTTCCTGTGAATGCAGGGTGTCATGGGCCTGCCCAGCACCAGTGAAGAGGATGCTGCAATAAACTAGTCTAAAGACTTTTGAAAAAGGTAAAAAAAAGTCCCTATCAAAAAGTAATTGGGAGGGTGGCTCCTCGAAGTAAGGAAGAAGAGTGGGTTGAGTTAAGCTTTTAAGTGGAATGCCAGGCAACCAGCTTAAGGAATGATTGATCTACACACCTGTTTACCCTTTTACCTGCCAAAGGATTTGTAATTTATTCAGCCAGTCCTATAATATGCAGTAGATGTGGCAGCTGGAGGGGCAGTGTTAAAAGGCTGCTCCTGTCACAGGTGGCAAAAGATCTCCTGGTAAGCTTCGCTATCGCTGGAGTAATGTCCCAACTCCAGCACTGTCATTCACTTACAAATGTGCCTTGATGATGGTGTGTTTCTTCTACATACATCTGCGAAATATACATTTATACAAATAATACTACTGTTATAATGATGGGTTGAGAAGCAGGATTTATGTCCCTTTTTCAGGTAATGTGCATATTGCAAAGATTTTTTTTCATGCTTGTAGCTAGCAGTCCCTCCCACTGTTAGCTCTTTCTCAGTAACATACCTCCATATGTCTTCTGTACACAAGAGCTAAAAAAAAAAAAAAAAACTTAAAACTCAATGGTGTCACTCAGGGCCTGGAAATCTGTGGTTTGTAATTCTGACATGGTTGTTTATGTGTCATAACCACAGTCATTAGGAGACTTTCTAGGGATGTGTGCTTCTGTGTATCAGACTGAGTGAAGTGGATCCGAGTGAAGTGGAAGCAAAAAAAAAAAACAATGGCCAGGGCTAATAAGTCATTTGTACTGACTATTTTCCATGGTACATTTAAAATGTTTTCCAGTTATATGGAGCAATCCACTTTAGTATTGAGAAACTGACTGAACACATGCACCAGTAGTATGAGGTCCCTTTACAGGACTGTAACAAATTACCCTGATGGTTATTGCAGACTGGTCCTTTATAATGCACCTTCTGAACTTTCAGAAATCAGTCTGTAGGCAGGCGTAGGTTGACCTCCCTGCACAGGTGGCGCTGTCGCAACCTCAATGCAGGGAGAGTGGAGGACAGCAGGAATGCACATTCCTCTTAGGCCTCCATATGTGTCATCAGGTGAGCTGCTGTCCGGTTGAATGCTGCTTCCTCAGATGACTCCCGTGACCACCATTAGTGAGAGCAGTGCTTATAAAAAGCAGTGGCTTACTGCAGTTGGTGCAATATTTGGCTCGTGGCTCGGTCAGGGACAGGATCTTGCATGACAGGGAGAGTGTGCGTAGCGTAAGGGAAAGGTTCCAGAGTTGGAGGGACAGCATAGGGACTGTTCATTAGTGCTGCTGAGGGGGAACTTTCCACTACTAGTTCTGTCAGTCTCTGAGCGATTCTAGGCCTCTGCATAGACTGTTACTTTGGGGGAGATTTACTAAAACTGGTGCACTCTGAAGCTGGTGCAGCTTTGCATGGTAGCCAATCAGCTTCTAACTTCAGCTTGTTCAATTAAGCTTTGACAATAAAACCTGGAAGCTGATTGGTTTCTATGCAGAGCTGCACCAGATTGTGCACTCTTCAGTTTTAGTAAACAACCCCCCTTGTTTTAGAAAGTTTTTGTCAAACGATTTGCTGCAACTTTGGACCCCTGTGTGTGTCGTCCTTCCATCCTTCCACCCCCCCCCCCCCCGCCAACCACCTGGCCTCCCTCCCACCTACAAGTCTATGAATTCTTGATAGGGTCTTGTCTGTTTGGTAACGCCAAGGACTCCACAACTTTCACAGCCTCTTAGCAAACAACAGGAATTGATGGAGTGAAGTCCAACCACAAAAATAAAACAGTTTCCATAGAACATTGACTTTCAAGGTCACACAACTGTATGTGCTCTGAGGAAGCTTGGAACCTGTGGAAGGCAGGGAATCCCCCCCCCCCCCACAAAAGATAGCAAAAGCACATCTGGGAGAATATTAACAAAAAATAAACCTGTTCAGAAATTGTAGTCAGCTTTGTTTTCGAAGTGTTTTTCATTTACATAGACGTGTATCCATTGCTCTTGCTATGACATCACAAAAAGTAACAAAATGTGTAGCAGCCAAACCAATTTTTGTTCCTATTCCTGCAGTGACAGGGGGATACAAGACACAATTCTGGAATATACATCTTCTTCTTCTCTGCTTGTGCAGACCCAGGCTCTCCGAGACAAGACTCATTTTGTGTGAGCTTTACGGCTCCAAGGTGATGCCTGATTTTTCCATGCGGCTAGCAGAAAATGTGAATTGACATGGCTATTACATGTTCATGAATGGGCCCTCTTTATTTAAGATGTTTCCACTCTAACACGAAGTTTTAAAAAAAAAGAGCGAGAAAGAAAACAACTTCAGAAGTCATGACTGCTCTGTAGTGTTTCCAATTGATGTGTCAGCAGGTCTTTTTATTTAAAGCCAGGATAATTGGTTAAAATGACCATCCATGGTTAAATTAAGGCACAGAAAGCTCATATGTAAACCTCAAATTAAGTTATTTGTCAAAAAAGCTTTTTGTGTGCGATCTGATACGCATGCACATTGTTTTAAAAGGATTCACTTCGATAAAACTCCAACTTTT
The DNA here is from genome assembly GCF_062004578.1 of Staurois parvus. Taxonomy (NCBI): domain Eukaryota; kingdom Metazoa; phylum Chordata; class Amphibia; order Anura; family Ranidae; genus Staurois; species Staurois parvus. The sequence continues at coordinate 9,890,326 of NW_028318045.1, read as the reverse complement.
TTCTTTCATTTTGAGGATAGGAAGTTAGGGAAAATCTTTCTAGTGGGAAAACATACAACAACAAAACACTTTTTATAAAAAACAGGGAAAGAGTTAGAACGTACATCAGGTCATTACAAGCCTCAGTTCGCACTATGAACCACATGTGAATTACTGTTCAATTTACATGTGATTCAGTATGGTGCGGTTGGAGTTGCAAAGTCATGCATGCATGAATTTGGGAACCACACTGCAACCAGATCTCATAATCTCATGCATTCCGGTGCAGGCAAACGCACGGCATTTGTTCCTTGCATTTGAGGTGTCGTTAAGATTGCACTGACACCCACTGCAGATCACAAGGGCAGTGCAATTTGAATGCAGTGTGAGATATGCTCACGGATCACAGGTTCCCCGCATTGCATTCTGGTGTGAATCTAGGCTTACTCCACGTGAAAATAAGAAAACAGAGAAAGTGGCGAATTATGGTCTCAGTAGTCCAAAATCCGTTATTATTATCACAAGTAATAACAGGAAGGCAAAAGACATCTAATGCATTTCAGGGTCGAAAAGCCTTCTTCAAAAGCCACCCTTCATCAGTGCTTTGACAAAGTAGCAAAAAGGTGTTCAATTGGATAAAGACTCTTGGACATGACTGACAGGAGAAAAAATTGATGTTCAACTGCAACTGCCTCTACAACCAAAGATTATTATAACTGTGACTTCCTGTTCCGGTTCCCCTCATTTCTTGACCTGCTATCACAAGGACAGCATGTAAGGTGAAATCTTCATGAAGGTGACACCAAAAGCAATAAAAGAAAAATTGGCAGAAGTATTAATTTATTCGTACTCTATCCAAAACAAAAAAAAAAGGTTTTGGCTGGCATTGTGTATGCCCAAATACCAGTTAATATAAGAGAGAGACAGATAGTTAAAGTCATGTATGTAGATAAAAGAGATCAAACAAGTAAATACTGCTAAAATCCCATACATCTAAGGCCTTATGTTCATATAATAAAAATAAATATTGAGGAATTCAACTCAGGAGGCCATGTCCAAAAAAAGTTAGACAGAGGCCTTATTCTACAATGTATCTCTGTGTGAAAGTGGCCATCATGGTAGAGGCAGGGTTTTTTCTTCCTTATATTAGAGCTTCCAGCAAGGAGAACAGTAGTGGCATCACAAAATCTCACAAGATTAGCAGTCAGAGGCAGCAGTGCCTTAGATCTCAGCTATGAGGTGCAGGAAATTCACTGTTTTTTCTTAGACTGAATTCAAGACAAAAATGTTTTTCAGTGTATGCCTGAAACACAATTAAAAATTCTACATAGTCTCTATAAGATTCTTCACTTTCAAAGTTAAAGTGTTACTAAACCCACAACAGTAAAATCAGTCTGTATCTGCAATAAAGCATGCTTGTTATACTCACTGTGGAACCTACGGGATTAATCCTCTGCATTGTGTAACAATGCTGTTTGATCCTTTGCTCTCTGATCCTCCCCTTCCTCCAGTGACCCCCTCTTATCTCCCGATAAGACATATCATGCGGAGTCACTCAACACATGCTCAGTTTGGGGTGTATTGCTATAGAGGTTTCCTTGGGAGGGTGCATGTGGTCAGCACAGGGCCAACCAGCACTGTCCAGTAGTCCTGCATCCTCCTAGAGCAAAATGAAAACTCCTCCTACAAGCTTTAACACGTGCTCTGCTGGACACTGATAGAAGTCACAAGACTGCTCTAACTGCTTATGACAAAAGGTATTTAGCAGTTTATATTTACTAAAATAATTGCACTTCCATGTTGTGAGTACTGTGGGAGACCAGATATAGTGAATGCAGAGTCCTGGGTTTAGTACCACTTTAAGGTCCATTTTAAATAGTCATTTTAGCTAAGTCACTTTAAGGACAAGGATATTTTTATTGTCATTCCAAAAACATATAACATTTGAAAGAAATTAAACAGAAACTCAGTTCCCAGTGAACAAAATAAAACAAAAACAAAAAAAGAAAATAAATATGTAACTATAAAAACTATATAAAGATTAAACTGTGAGGATAAATTAAAAATAATAAAAAGAAACCACTTTTGCTGAAAAAAAAAAACATTCCCGGGGAAGCACAGTGGCTAAATGGTTAGCACTTCCACCTGCAGTACTGGGGTCGTTGGTTTGTATCCCAGACACGGCACCACCTGCCTGGAGTTTGCATGTTCTCCCTGTGCCTGCGTGGGTTTCCTCAGGGTAATCCGGTTTCCTCCCACACTCCAAAGACATGCTGGTAGGTTAATTGGCTCCTGTCTAAATTGGCCCTAGTATGTGTATGTATGAATGTGAGTTAGGGACCTTAGATTGTACACCCCTTGAGGGTTAGGGACTGATGTGAATGTACAATATATATATGTGTAAAGTTCTGCGTAAATGACAGCGCTATATAAGTACCTGAAATAATAATAATAATTCCCCTCTGGGTGATCTTTGTACATTGCAGGGATTTTAACAAACTTTGTTGCAGATTCCTACCCTTTGTTATTTTGAAGAAATAGTTGTTTGTTTGTCTGTGTCATTGTGCAAAATTAATGGGAATGGGAGTAATTTTATAACTATCAATCAGCTGCAGCACCTGCAGGGCTCTGAAAAAAGTGTCAGGGTCTGCATCCCTTTAGACACGATTTCCCTTTGAACATTTTTGTTGCAGGGATAGCTAAAATCTGACGTGTATTTAAGTGTAGACTTTAGTTAAATCAGTGAGCCATTCACACAAGCAGGAAATTACATTTCTGAAGGGGGGGGGCGTTATGTATACCATCTGTGTACAGAACACCTCCAGGTTGCCATATTGCATTTTATAGAAAATTACAACACTGAACATTGAAAAGGAAAGGTAATTTTTTAATAACATTCTATTACAATATGACCTATGTAGCAATTGTATATGCTATTTTATTATTTTTTTATTTGCAATTTTTTTCCCACGGAAGTGGAGTTACCCTTTAACTATTGCAAGGCATTGCTTTTTTAATTAACATCAATTTTAAAATGGAGTTCGATTTGAAAGAACTCCAATTATGACACAATCAATGGTAAATGTATATAATGTCAGGTCCCTTGTTATATTAAAGTGCTAGCTCTAGGAGAACCTGCACACTTGCAAATTCTGTATCACCCTGAATTATTGATGTTATTATTAGTTTATTTCTTTTCTGGGCATAGCGGCAGATAATACTGCATATTATGATTGATAATATTGAAATCTTATTAAGCATGTTGCTTTTTATGTGTATTTGTTGCTCACATTGAACGCACTGGTGTTAATTTAAATTGAAAAAGTAGCCCTGTCTGCAATTCCTAACCTACCTCCAGTGCTGCCCCCCTAGAGTCACTGCTCTGCAATGCAGTTCTGGTCCTCTTTCCAGCTGAATGATGCTCAATATCATGCAACCCTGTGTGCCCAGTGTCAAAGACCCACCACTGGACTGACAGAAGAATGTGCCAGAGAACGGTGCAACCTCATTATGTGAGAACTTGCCCAGCACTGAAAGAAGAAGACCTGTAATATTACATGATTGGATTTGTAAAAAAATGTAAAAAAAAATAATAAAGTTTTGTGGGAGGGTGTTAATAAAAAACACAAAAAAAAAACAAGAGGTGGCAAAACAGGTGCCCAGCCTGCTGTGGGGCTTTAAAACAGATATTACATTATGTGAGAAGGCAACAGTAATTATATATTAAACTGTTGTTTATGTGGGTGACAGCATGCCTTTAAGAATTACACCCTTGTGCCAAGCAAATCATAAGCTGGCAACAACAAGCAGGGTCACCTAAGAAATGGATGCCAATAGGATCTCATACTAAAAAGTTATTCTTTTTTTCTTTTTTATCATTTAAAGTTTTTTTGAAGGAACCAACAAAATAACAATACATTAATAGATTGCATACAATTTTAAATTGTTGTTTTACAAAAACCTCACAAAAATAAAAGTTAGACTAGTTTAAGTTCCATTAGCATTTGATAGACAGGAAACACTAAACAATAAAATGAAAAGGTGAGTCATTTAATCACATGCAATTCTGTGCGGCGTGATTTGTGCCCTTTCATTTGTGTGGCTCAAATCACATCGCATCTGCATGAAAAAGGTGCAGGCACCTTTTTTTAACCACAGTGGAATCGGCTCTCATAGGTGTATGTGTATATACAGTATATATATATATATACTATACTGCCAAAAGTGTTAGGACACCTCTCCAAGTCATTGGATTCAGGTGTTCCAATCACCTCCATGGTGACAGGTGTATAAAATCAAGCACCTAGGTATGCAGACTGCTTCTACAAACATTTCTGAAAGAATGGATCGCTTTCAGAAGCTCAGTGAATTCAAGCGTGGTACCGTGATAGGTTGCCATTTGTACAATAAGTCCATCCATGAAATTTCCTTGCTAATAAATATTCCACGGTCAACTGTTAGTGGTATTATAACAAAGTAGAAGCAACTGGGAACAACAGCAACTCAGCCACGAAGCAGTAGGCCACGTAAAATGAAAAAGCGGGGTCAGCGTATGCTGAAGCGCACAGTGCGCAGAAGTCGCCAAATGTCTGCAGAGCCAATAGCTAAAGACCTCCAAACTTCATGTGGCCTTCAGATTAGCACAACAACAGTGCGTAGAGAGCTTCTTGGAATGGGTCTCCATGGCCAAACAATCAGAAACAGACTTTGTGAGGGTGGCTTGAAAGCCTGACGTCCTCTAGTGGACCCTGTGTTCACTGATTGGCACCATAGAGCTCAATTGGCATTTGTCATTGAACACCATAATTGGCAGGTCCGCCACTGGCGCCCTGTGCTTTTCACAGATAAGAGCAGGTTCACCCTGAGCACATGTGACAGACGTGAAAGGGTCTGGAGAAGCCATGGAGAACATTCTGCTACCTGTATTATCGTTCAGCATAACCATTTTGGTGGTGGGTCATTGATGGTCTGGGGAGGCATATCCATGGAGGGACGCACAGACCTCTACAGGCTAGACAATGGCACCCTGACTGCCATTAGGTATCGGGATGGAATCCTTGGACCCATTGTCAGAACCTACACTGGTGCAGTGGTTCCTGGGTTCCTCCTGGTGCACGACAATGCCCGGTCTCATGTGGCGAGAGTATGCAGGCAGTTCCTAGAGGATGAAGGAATTGATACCATTGAATGGCCCCCATGCTCGCCTGATCTAAATCCAATAGACCACCTCTGGGATATCATGTTTTGATCCATCGGACGCCGCTAGGTTGCACCTCAGACTGTCCAGGAGCTCAGTGATACCCTGGTCCATATTTGGTAGGAAATACCCCAGGACACCATCCGTCGTCTCATTAGGCGCATGCCCTGACGTTGTCAGGCATGCATACAAGCATGTGGGAGCCATACAAACTACTGAGTACCATTTTGAGTTGCTACAATGAAATTTCAGCAAAATGGACTAGCCTGCTGCATCATTTTTTTCACTTTGATTTTCAGGGTGTCTTTGAATTCAGTCCTCTGTAGGTTGATAATTTTCATTTCCATCAAACGATGGGGCATCCTTACATTCCTAACACATTATCCAGTCCATATCAGTATAGATATCAAGCATTATATTTTTCCCCTTTGAGATTTGATGTGTTTTCAAAGTGTTCCTTTAATTTTTTTGAGCAGTGTATATATATATGCGATCTTATTCAGGCAAATGCACTGCATTTTGTGACCTGCTTTTAGGGTGTAGTTAAATTTTAATTGACACTCGCAGCAGATTGCATGAACACAGTGCGACTGCTATGCGGGTCAGAAAAAGCAGTGGGAACCCAGGCTAAGTGTTAAGTGAACAGTGTTGACTTTGATTATGGTATAGGGATATATATATATTCATTTCATGATAGATTTATTTTCCACATGTGGTCAGAGAGATACAGTATGGTCTTCATGCCTCTTCTGCTACTGTACTGTGTTGCTTAATTTAATCATAAAAGATCTAAGCTTGCTTCCTCTGGTAAGACTTTCCCACAGTGAAAGGGACCCTTTCATCAATCTTGCCTTTAAATAGAAATCACTTTCAGGTTGAGAGGTTTTGCCATGTGTGTGCTTTTTTTTTTAACTGTATTTTACTATGCATTTTTGCTTTACTTACTTTGAACCAATAATATTGGTTTGTTAGTGGTGCATTAGACCTTCTTCTTCTTGGTCTTGAACCAGTTTGGGTGGCCTGGTATAACAAATATACCAAAGGACCATCAGGGCTTTAAAAATTATATTCTTTTATTTAGTTTAAATAGTTAAAATAGATGTACACACTAACCAAATGACTTTTATTTTTTTTTCTGTCCTGGATTTGTGTGCTCTGTCCATTGATACTTTGTTTTAGGGTGCATCCCAAGTTCACATTACCCTTATCTGAGTTGACTCAAAAAGGTGTTAATGGGGTGAGCATGTGTGCGGCCCAAAAAGTGAGTATGGTCTGTGCAAGCCACCCAGGACATTGACATGATCTGGACGGAATTACCTGAAAGGTGGGCATTTTAAGTGTGAGCTGTGGACAGGAGTGTCCTGGGGTCTGAGGCGCATATGTTGGCAAGAATATTTAAGTGCTGCTGATCTCCTTCAGCCTGTTTCAGCCACTTCCTGTCTGCATACATTTACTGAAGCCTCAGCTGCACAACATTGCTCTGGACCAGCTTCCTGATGGTGACAATGGGGCTAAAACTGCACAATCTGTATCGGCATGGTTGCTTGAAGTCTCCACCAGGGGTGCATATGACAGGGTGATAACACAGGAGGAAAACTGGGAGACAGTTGTCATCCCAATACAGGACGTACCTGAGCAAGGACCGTCATGGCAAGATCGCCAGGTACTATTTTACACCAATGCAAATTTAGAAAGATCAAAAACAACTTTTGCAGTTACACTGATGGTTATATGTGATTTTATTGATTGGGTTTAGATCTTCTTTAAGGTAAAATAAGTCTAGACTCTGAAATATAAAATAAATGACAGCAACCAAAACTCTTTAAATGGGGGCAGCACAGTGGCTAAATGGTTAGCACTTCCGCCTGGCAGCACTAGAGTCATTGGTTCAAATTCCAACCACAACACCACCTGCCTGGAGCTTGCATGTTCTCCCTGTGCCTGCATGGGTTTCCTCCAGGTACACCAGCCTCCTCCCACTCTCCAAAGACATGCTAGTAGGTTAATTGGCTCCTGTCTAAATTGGCCCTAGTATGTTTATGTATGAACATGAGTTAGAGACCTTAGATTGTACACCACTTGAAGGTTAGGGACTGATGTGAATGTACTATATATATGTAAAGCGCTGCGTAAAATGACAGTGCTATATAAGTAACTGAAATAAATTAAATAAATAAATGTGTGTCTGATATGTGAAAGTTTCACTAATTAGTAATGATCCAGAAATTAATTTTTTCGAGACACACTAATTTCCATAGTCAGTGTTGATGTTGCAAATGAAACTGTTATGAGATATGCAATAAATTACTCACCACTGACCTATTTGTTATCTTCTATCTTGAAACAATCTATTGCTTTCCTTTTGAGTGATTGCTGGTGTGTGAAAGATTATTATAACAGATGTAAGCAGCTACAAAAACCGTTCCTCACTTTTAAAAAATGGAAACTTGCCTGTTCCACATTCCCGCACTGTCCTCACTCCAGCCAGGTTGACCGACCGTCCTGTCTCCTCGGCACCGACATCTTCAGTGTGGGCACCTGGCTGTGACAGTTTGCGGCTTCACAACCGGGTGCCCACTGTGCATGATTGAGTAGCTTTGTGAATGGTCCCGTTGTCTTCTGGGACCTGTCATGTGTCCTAGAAGACTGTGAAAGGGAGAGGGGGGGGCAACTTCCACCTAGGCGATCGGAGCAGAAGTGGGAGCGGGCACCTGTCAAATTCAGGTACCCCTTCCTCCTCTCCAAAGGTACCAATCCCTAATTGGGAGCGGGGGACAAAGCCTTAAAGAGGAACTTCCTCTTTTGGGTGGAGCTCCGCTTTAGGCTGAAGCTCACCAAATGTCATCTTATAAGAAGCCTAAAATCTGTAGAATATATTTCATTTCCTTTTTAATATTTTCAGGAGGGTATTGACTTTATCTAAAAATAAATACATTAAATAAATTATATCAATAGCTAAACATACAGTTCAAGCAGATGAGACAAAGAATGAACATGACAACCAACTGTGTCTTTTTAAACACATCTAGGACACATTCTGACTATGCATTGTGTAAACACGTTACACAACACATTACTGTGTCTAGTAGTAGTTAGTCACAATCAGGGGCGGACTGACCATTTGGAAACTCGGGCACTGCCCGAGGGCCCAGGGTCAGTAGGGGGCCCCATGAGATGCCACTGGTACCTTTTTCATAGACTTTTTTGAGTTTGGGCAAGGACACAGGGGCCCCATGATTCCCTATTGCCCGGGGGCCCCATGAGTTGTCAGTCCGCCCCTGTTTCAGAAAGTTTATATTTCAAACTGTTGTTTCATACCTTCTTTTCAAGTACTGATACATACTTTGCTTTTTTTCAGTAAGAATTTTATACACAATAAAATGTTACAAGGGTACCCTAGGTCCATTAAAGTGATGGAACAGAGAAACAGCTTGCTTTGCTGCCACATTTGTCTGACTGACGCCTCCAACTGAGCTATCTGATAAGGAATGATTCACGGTCACAATCAGTCAGACTTGGGACTGTTGTGTAATGTTGAAAATGTTTTGTAGCCTATTTAAGCCACTTCTTCGGTTATAATGAGTGACAGGGATATACATCAGCAGTTATATCCACAAAGGTAGCACCAACACCGTAATCCAATCACCATGCATTGTGTCAAGGCATGTTGACGTTAAAGAAGATCTATGTTCACATCATTCATTTTCATTTTATAACACTAGCACTGTAATAACAATACAAATAATAGTTATCATTGACAATCCAATATAATCTTAGTTGAAAAATCTCCTTTCATGTTGTGAGTTCTAACTGTCTGCTGCCCATCTTTTTCCACAAATTCTTGGATTCCCTCCAAGCCTTGCAGCTTCTCCACTGCTGGTTACTACCATTTCTAAAGACTACATATCCCATGGTACCCTGCTCCCTGCAAGCAGTGATTCCTGTGCTGACTCTACCTCCTGAAACTCCTCCTTTCACCACCTCCGTAGTTCAGAAGGCAGACTCTGTGAAATGTGTGACACAGCAGTGCCTATCAACAGGACACAGTGACTACGTGTCAAAGAATTCAAGTACGGTAAGTAAATGTGTGGGGATCTTCACAAACTAAGTTTAAATATGTCAAGATTATTCAGATTAATAGGAGTAGGCTAGAAATAAATGAAATAAATACAATGTAGAAATTAATATAATGATTTTACCTTTTGACCCTAGATATGCTTTTATTGTTAAGAACATGATGCATAATCTAATTCAATAAAGCGGAGAAGCAGAACACATGGAGTAATATTGTCATGCTGTATGTAGTCGGAGCATCAGAAAACCTCTGATAGGATCTTTAAACAAACATTCCACCCCTGTGTCCTTCAAGCCATACACTGAGACAGAAGCCTGTACTGTACATCCAAAAGGCTCAACACCAGACCACAAGTGAATAGTGTAGTGAGGAAACCAAAAATCTGCACACAGGGGAGACAAAGAAACCTCTCAACAAACAAATGGCCCAACATCGGGGGGCAAATTCTACAGGTCAATCTTTACCAGTTTTCCTACATGTTAAAGAAAAAGGGGTATTCTTTTGAGGACAGTGAGCTGCACATTTTAGAAAACTGGTCCGCAAGAGGTAAAAAGGCCATATATGTACATCAAACTGCAACAACCATCTCTGAACAGAGGTGGAGGCCTTTGACACCATTTTGTCTTCCACTTATAATGCCATTTCAACATTTCTAACCCAGTAATTTGACCACAATTCACATCTTCATCCATGTAAATCAAATTACTGACAGCTGTACAGTCTTCCTTACACCAAGGATGGAATTATATAACTAGAACAGGGTGATACTACAGCTTTCACACCTCCCATCCTGTCTTTGGACAATCAACATCTGCACATGAGATGGGATTAAGGTTTCTGACCTTTAAGTGTCCACCTGTATGTGTAGATATAAATGCTACAGTATGTATCTGATGCTCATTAGAACTGAAGACGTGGCTTAGAGAAGCTACAAAATATCTTCACCATCACAGAACAAGTCCAGGTGAATGTTACTAACTACTACTTGTAACACACTACCGTGCATTGGGGGTATGCTGTGCAAAGACAGCCCATTCATTTTGAATTGTCTAGCAACAGACCTTCCATACTAAATGGAAAATGTGTTTCTTGCAAGGCCCCTGCCCCTCCCAACACAGAGGGCGTTATAAGCAGCAAATTCTGCTTCAAAGAGACCATATGGCCAGACCATTAATTTCAACAAAAAGCTTCACATAAAATCATATGTACAGTGCCTTGAAAAAGTATTCATACCCCTTGAAATTTTCCACATTTTGTCATGTTACAACCAAAAAACGTAAATGGATTTTAAAGCGCTGAGCAAACTGTTGGCGTTATATAAATCCTGTATAATAATAATAATATTGGGATTTTATGTGATCAACCAACACAAAGTGGCACATAATTGTGAAGTGGAAGGAAAATGATAAATGGTTTTCAACATTTTTTACAAATAAATATCTGAAAAGTGTGGTGTGCATTTGTATTCAGCCCCCGAGTCAATAGTTAGTAGAACAACCTTTTGCTGCAGTTACAGCTGCAAGTCTTTTTGGGGATGTCTCTACCAGCTTTGCACATCTAGAGAGGGACATTTGTGCCCATTCTTCTTTGCAAAATAGCTCAAGCGCTGTCAGATTGGATGGAGATTCTTGCCACAGATTCTCAACTGGATTTAGATCTGGACTTTTACTGGGCCATTCTAACACATGAATATGCTTTGATCTAAACCATCCATTCCATTGTAGTTCTGGCTGTATGTTTAGGGTTGTTGTCCTGCTAGAAGGTGAACCTCCACCTCAAGTCTATTGCAGAGCCTAACAGGTTTTCTTCTAAGATTGCCCAGTATTTGGCTCCATCCATCTTCCCATCAACTCTGACAAGCTTCCCTGTCCCTGCTGAAGAAAACCTTCTCCACAACATGATGCTGCCACCACCATGTTTCACGGTGGGGATGGTGTGTTCAGCGGTGATGTGCAGTGTTAGTTTTCTGCCACGCATAGCAGTTTGCTTTCAGGCCACCTTCTTCCACATGTTTGCTGTGTCCCCCACATGGCTTCTCTCAAACTGCAAATGGGACTTCTTATGGCTTTCTTTCAACAATGGCTTTCTTCTTGCCACTCTTCCATAAAGGCCAGATTAGTGGAGTGCACAACTAATAGTTGTCCTGTGGACAGATTCTCCCACCTGAGCTGTGGATCTCTGCAGCTCTTCCAAAGTTACCATGGGCCTCTTGGCTGCTTCTCTGATTAATGCTCTCCTTGCCCGGCCTGTCAGCTTAGGTGGACGGCCATGTCTTTGTAAGTTTGCAGTTGTGCCATACTTTTTCCATTTTTGGATGATGGATTGAACAGTGCTCTGTGAGATGTTCAAAGCTGGGGATATTTTTATATAACCTAACCATGCTTTAAACTTCTCCACAACTTTATCCCTGGCCCTTTTGGTGTGTTCCTTGGCCTTCATGATGCTGTTTGAGGGCTGAGGGCTTCACAGAACAGATATATTTATACTGAGAATAAATTATACACAGGTGGACTCTATTTACTAATTAGGTGACTTCTGAAGGCAATTGTTTCAACTAGATTTTAGTTAGCGGTATCAGAGTAAAGCTGGCTGAATACAAATGCACACCACACTTTTTAGATATTTATTTGTAAACAATTTTGAAAACCATTTATCATTTTCCTTCTATTTCACAATTATGTGCCACTTTGTGTTGGTATATCACATAAAATCCCAATAAAATCCATTTACGTTGTAACATGACAAAATGTGGAAAATTTCAAGGGGTATGAATACTTTTTCAAAGCACTGTAGATTGAACCTATTTTATGTTGGTTATTTACCTGTAAAAGCCTCCCTTGTGTAAACATCCTAAAGACCTGAGACTGCTGCTGGGTGCCACCATCTTAAAGCTGTAATCCATGGCTATTTTTGCATAGTTACATTAGTCCAGCCTGGACCAATGTAACTATGCCTGTGCCATACCTGTGGGATCCCCGTGGAACCTGGAAATCACTGTAGTGGGCACTGCGTTTGTGTCCTGTACCATGCAGCTGCCCTGCTGCCTAGCGAGCACAGAAGGTGGATCCCTCTGGACGGTATTATCATAAACTGATGCTTGGCGCTGCCATCTTGGATATTATTTCATCAGGCCCAGCAGACTCAGAGCTGTCAATCATTGACAGTCTATAGTACTCTCCCGCTCTTCTCCCCAGGCAGCTACATAAATTATGTAGGGAGGTGAGGGGAGGGACAGAGGAGCTGGTCTAGCACAGAGAATAACCAGAAGAGGAGAGGGCTATGACATGTAAAATGGGAGAGGGCTTTATAGGTAATTGATTCCTTCTGGGGTGATTATATTTATTTAAAGGCACATTGCAGGTCACTTAAAAAAATATAAAAGGGGGAAACACTGCAAGTGAAAATTTCAAATATTTTGTTTGTGCTTTTACCTGCAGTTTTTGACAAGGCCGCGTTAATCTGCTTTTTTATCCATTTCAAGTTTGTGCTATAACAGAAACAGGATCTTCATCATGCAGGACATAGAAGGCTCATATGTCTATGACTGCTGAGCTTCTTTCTCCTTTTGTCATTATTTGGCCGGCAAAACGTTTCTATCAAGCATTTAGGAAAACAAAAGTAAAACCTTCAAGCTTCAGGCATCGTATTCACCTGAATGGTATTGTCCTATGACTTCTCTGGGCAAAATGTTAAATACAGCAGTGAATAAGCAATGTATGGCAATGAAACAACTGAACTCTATCCTATAGATAACTCATTAGAATAATTGCTGCATCTTTATGATTTTGCATATAGCCGTGAGAAACATTCTTATGATTAGCACACATTGATTTTCCTATTGTTTTTCAGTAACACTTTTGTGAATTACCTCTTATCTGGTAATTACACATTGCTGTTATGGAGCGGCTGCAATTAAATCCTATCAATGACTGCAGGCATGTTTGCCCTCCAAGCATTTACTACATCCCCTGCTCTATACACTGACTTGGTAACCATACATCCTTCCCTCTATACACTACTGCATCTGTTCTGATTACATTTATAATTGACCTCTGTTTTATTAACACATAGCTAGAATTGTCTTTGATGCACAGTACTTTAATTGCCTCTACACCTAAGGTGCAGCTAGGATTATAGAAAAAAAAACATGCATAGACATACAGTTGTGTTCAAAATAATAGCAGTCAGACATCACTAACCTGATCAATCACTGTTTTTGTTAGAAATTATATTTCTACATGGCAAATAATTTACTAGCACGTGTAGTAGAGTAATAGAAATCCAACAGACCCAACAGTTTTGACATGCATGCTGCTGATTCTGTGTAATTGAATCACTAATTGAAAGGGGCATGTTCAAAATAATAGCAGTGTGGAGTTCTATTAGTGAGGTCATTCATTCTTTGAAAAACAGGTGGCAATTATTGCCCTTATTTAAGGAAGGAAGGCAGCAAATGTTGTACATGCTGGTTACAGTGCATTTCTCTCTGAAATTCTGAGGAAAATGGGTTGTTCCAGACATTGTTCAGAAGAACAGCGTACCTTGATTAAAAAGTTGATTGGAAAGGGGAAAATGATAGGCTGCTCAGCTAAAATTATCGCAAATGCTTTAAAATGGCAACCAAAACCTGAAAGACGTGGAAGAAAGCGAAAAACTACCATTGGAATGGACTCAGCCAACAATCAGCTCCAGGAAGATCAAAGAAGGTCTAAAGTTACCTTTGAGTACTGTTACAATTAGAAGACGCCTATGTGAAGCCAAGCTATCTGCAAGAAGCCCCCGCAAAGTCCCACTGTTGAAAAAAAGACATGTGCTGAAGAGGTTACAATTTGCCAAAGAGCACATTGACTGGCCTAAAGTGAAATGGCGTAACATTTTGTGGACTGATGAAAGTAAGATTGTTCTTTTTGGGTCTAGTGGCCGGAGACAGTTTGTCAGATGACCCCCAAACACTGAATTCAAGCCACAGTACACTGTGAAGACAGTGAAGCATGGTTGGGGATTTTTCTCATACTACGGTGTTGGGCCTATTTATCGCATACCAGGGATCATGGATCAGTTTGAATACATCAGAATACTTGAAGAGGTCATGCTGCCTTATGCTGAAGAGGAAATGCCCTTGAAATGGGTGTTCCAACAAGACAATGACCCCAAACACACCAGTAGACGTGCAACATCTTGGTTCCAGACCAACAAAATTGACGTTATGGAGTGGCCAGTCCAATCCCTGGATCTTAATCCAATAGAAAACTTGTGGGGTGACATCAAAAATGCAGTTTCTGAGGCAAAACCAAGAAATAGAGAAGAATTGTGGAATGTAGTCCAATCATCCTGGGCTGGAATACCTGTTCACAGGTGCCAGAAGTTGGTTGACTCAGAAACAGTGCTTATAGAACTAAATATTAATTAAGTGATTCAAAGGAAAGCAAAATCTTCAAAGATTTTTCAGTTTATATAGTGAATGTTTAAGTTTGTAAAGAAGAATACAAACACTGCTATTTTTTTGAACAGTCTAATATTCACTTTTCTTCAATTTTTTTAGAGGAACAACACAAATTTGATATATTTTTCTTCATGTTTTGATTTGGAATAGAATGTGTAGTGTTCCCAATGCATTTGTGTGTATGGAAATAAAAGCTATTAGAAGGATTTTGAGCTTTATTCACTTTTTACAACACACTGCTATTATTTTGAACACAACTGTATGTTAATAATTTTTAAAAGCTTACTTCACCTGGTCCTGGGGAAAGATACCCATTTTTTTTTTAAATCATACAGAACAGGATTATTGCCTAGAACCACTGGGTATGCAGCTAAGTTTAAAGTGGTTGTAAACCTCCAGCATGACAAATGAAGAAAGTATATCCTTCTATAATGCCTCAATCCAAAACACCACGTGTGATTTTGGTTTGCTGCCTTGTTCCACTGCTATTTGCAGTGTCATTTCTGACACCAAGGGATTGATTGGGATAGGGGAGGAGCATTCCAGCTCATAGCCTGTGATTGAAAGCCTCAACTATGCATTCTTCTCTGAGAGTTTGTGTGTGTAGGGGGGGGGGGTCCATTCCCTCCACTCAGGTCTCAGATTACACTCAGATCTCCTCTCTTAGCTATGCAGTGTATGACATCAGATCCCTGACTTTTGCCTATAGAAGCTTGGAGATGATGTACAAAATGTGTGCTTTAGGAGGCTGTAGGGAAGAAATGGCATCAGATGAACAGGTGAAAGGATTTGGTTTATCTCTCAACCATTGGAGACTAGTTATTTTCATGGGTATATGTAAGGGTATGCACTTTAAAGTGTTACTGAACACACAATAAAATCAGTCTGTATATGCAGTAAAACATGCGTGTTATACTCGCTGTGGAACCTAAGCGGCTAATCCTCCACATTGTGTAAAAAATTATTATTATTAAGCAGGATTTATAAAGGATTTATTAAAAGCACCAGCAGTTTGCTCAGTGCTTTACAATATAAAAGGAGACAATACAGCAATGATAGTGTTCAATACAAGAGGGTTAGGAGGGCCCTGTTCCTTGGAGCTTACAATCTAAGAGGGAGGGACTAGTGGTACAAAAGGTAAAGACTGTGGGGGACGAACTGATGGGAGAAATAGAAGATTTGGTTATTAGCTGAAGACAGGATAGGCTTCCCTGAGGAAATGGGTTTTCAGAGATCGCCTAAAAGTGAGGAGAGTAGGCAATAGTCAGATAGATTGGGGTAGAGAGTTCCAGAGGACAGAGGAGGCTCTGGAGAAGTCCTGGGAAAAAAAGCTGTTTGATCCTGTTTTCTCTGCTCCTCTCCTTCTTCCACAGTCCCCAATTCATCTGCTGATAGTACAGAGCCCCAGGAGTCACTCTGTACATACTGAGTTTGGTGTGTATTGCTAAAGATTTTTTTCTTCTGGAGGGTGTATGTGATCAGCACAGAGCCAACCAGCACTGTCCAGATAGAGGGTCAGGGGTCATGCAACCTCATAGGACAATCAGAGGAGAATAAAAACCCTCCTACAAGATTAACCAGTGCTCATCCAGACACTGATAAAAGTCACAAGACTGCTATATAATGCTGATGAGAAAAGGTATTTAGCGGTTTATATTTACTAAAATAATTCTGTGTTCTGTGGGAAACCAGATATAGTGCATGCAGGGTCCTGGGTTTAGTAACTCTTTCAGTGATTGGACCATGGCAAAACAGTGCTATGTGGATAGCCCAGCATAACCTTCCACACTCCCAGAATGCCTGTGCTTATGCCCTTAAGTTGTGGATATCTTTCTCTCAGCTGAATTCTAGGAATTTTCTGCAAAACGTCACGTTTTTTAGCTGTGTCATTGCCACTGCAGCATTCCCCTCCACCCCCTTTGAGCAGCTTTCCAGATCAGCACTCCTTGACTGAGGCTTGAAGATCATACCTGGACCCCACTTGGAAGAAGATTCAGGGGCCAGCCTGTAAGGTTGCATTGGGCACTGGATCCTGCGTAGGGCGCTCACCTTGGCGCATACTGCAGCACATTGATTAGCTGCAGGGTGCTATATTGTGATAGGACTATAGTCCATTTGCGGTGAGCCCATTGGAAAGGGAAAGATTTGGATGGGGCTTGCTCCCTTGTCTCTCTGCTGGCTTCCTTTGGAGGACCACAAGTGGTAAGGTAACCCAGGGCTTTAGTCTTTTCTTTCCATAGTGTCCAGGTGCTGCTGTATTCCTTTACCTTTTTGGCTAACTGTGGTGCACTAGCTGCTACTCATCCTGTTGCAAACAGGGGTGGGAGATGGTCCAGCATTTTGTTTCAGTCTGAATTTGGCACCCTTTTTTGTGACCCGGGTTGTGACCCTGAGCTGCTAAGCTGCCTATGCAGCCTCCTACCTGATCTATTCTACTGCACATGACCATGTAATTTTTCCTTACTCTGGTAGGCTGCATCCTTCTGCCCCTTCCTGGCTGCCTTCGGGTAGACATACAGATACCGCAGAAAGTATAAACAGCAAACTGGACGCAGTGGGCTCTATGCCTGCAAGTGACTGGTCACTGAAGGTGCACCCCTGCTCTGCAGTTTAGGTTGTGAGTACTGTAGCAATCATGCACACAGAGATGGATGTGGTCGTCCATTTTGCTCCAAACCCCTCCATTTTGTATCTCTCTCTCCCAAATCAGATTCCTCCGATATCCCCCTCCCTCTCTGTTGAGTGACATGTGGTTTGGATGATGACAGAGATCACAGGCAGCAAACTCATTGGGAGGTCGTCATGGCTATAAACCTCACTAGCTGGTGCCCCTCTGTCTGTGAGACTCTTGCTGGAGAAAGGGTCGTAAAGCCATAAACCGAGCCCTCATTGAGCTTCAAAAGACATTCCAGGGAGTCGTAAAACAGACTTACATTTTAAAACCCAGTTTTCCATATAATTTTATATCTCCAAATAGGAAATAATTACACAAACAAGGAGCGCATATTCGGATGGCTCACTTTAATCGCGTGGTATGTTACACCCCCTATCTGACATACACAGGAGAGCAGAAAATTATATCTCCTTAACCATTCAAGCAGGTATGTCATATTTCATATCTAACCGTTCATCAGATGATTCTGGGTATTAATCTACTCGTGGATAGAATGTTATATGTACCTAGGAAAAGTTATTGGCCATAGTATAATTTGCGAAGGCTTTGGTCATAGCCTGAACTCCCCACCTACACAACCTCCTCCCCAAATGAGGCAATTGGTTCTCTGCTTCACGGAGACACCCTGTGGAGTTCCTAGAAAAAGTTAAGCTAAGCTGAGTTGAGGGAAGTTGAAGAATTCTCCCTTTTTAACATCGGAACCCACTTGGGAGACGGCCATTTTGTTCTGAAACCTGATCTGATTAACCCAGGCTGACGGCAAGTATTTTATCTAAATTCCTTTCTGTTATCTCTTTGCTGTGCTATTGTTCTCTGTATATTTATGTATATATTGGCTGCATATTTTTCTGTAAATATTTTTATTGCACTCTTTTGACCTTTTAGTAATAAATCTTACTTTCTGAAAGTGTTGAACTGTTTCTAAAGCTCTTTAATGCAAACTAAGAATCCCTGCCTCTGAAAAGTGCTACTGTGTGTTTTAAACTTTGGTATATCTCTGCCTGCGGTGACAGTGGTATACCGGCAATTATTCAAACATCATAGTGTTATTGCTGATATTGCCGAGTTTCCTCTTTCTCTGTTCAAAAAGGAGGTGGTGGCAGTGTGAAGGGTTAATTGCGTAATTAACCTGACCCAGTAACAATCGCTCCCAGGCTGCCGGCACACAAGTTGTGGTCCATTAGCTGGAAAATCGTTGCACAGAGTGCAGCTGGGCATGGCATTGTTACGCACGTGACAGTGCGGTTTTAGATTGGCTAGTCCTTCGGTCACGAGTTTGGTGAGAAGGGCTGGGGCCTGACGCCACAATCAACACAAGTACTCCTTGTGGATTTGTTTTTCTCTCATACACAAATGGCAGATCACAGCACAGGGGAGCTGGGTCTGTGGCTCTGCCAGCACTCAACCAGATAACATTTCTGAGGGGGTCTGTATCTTCCTAGGTGCTATGACTCTGCCAGTCCATTCTGAGTGTTAATTTGTATCTGGGGATACCTCTGCCTTTTTGAGGGCACCCTCCTCCTCATATTTATCCATGAAGGAGTTTTCTACTACCATGTCTGAATTTATGGGAAAATAATCTGCTCTTTTGGAGACCTCAGACTGCCAGGGCTGCAAGTGAGTCCCTCATCCTCTTCCCAAATTCAAGGATTCTATTCCTACCCAGGTGTAGTATGCACTTCTCTAAAATTAGAACATGCTGCATTGACCTTGCAAAGGATCACTAGTTTGGGCTCACTGAAATCACTTGGTTTTACAGATTATTTTGTATAGTTACTGGCTTCACTCTGGGAGGATGCTCTTCCCTACTAAAAGCTTTGCACAGTAATATCTTGTTAAGGTAGAACTATAGGCAAAAATTATTTTTTTTTATTTTGGATAGAGTAGGGGAGGGTTATAACCTTTGTCAATTTTTTTTTGCCATGTGCGTCCCATTGGGGAGATTTACCGTCACATCCTGTACAAAAAATGGCCACTGCCCCAATCTATTACTGGCCTTTACAGCAAGGAGCACATGGAAGGCCGATGCATGTCAAACAATAAAAGAGAAAAATTCCCAGCTCAACCTACAGACCAGCTTGCAAACAAACGGAATTGTCATGTCTAACAGTATGCGTTAAAAAAAGGGTTTTAGTTGGCACACATTTGCAAATACATTTGTAAGCTGCAGAGCCTCTTCACGGCACCCCAATATTCTGCAGTTCCTAACTCTAAATTTTGAAAATCTCTATAGTAGAAGCACATATATAAATAGATAGACTGAGGGCAAGTGAGCCTGAGGGAGCCCACCCCTTCTTAAAGGTACAGGGGTGCACTGGACACCAAGCGTATAGCACAATAGCAGCCAGGGTGTCCAGTGCACCCTCTCACCAGTATATCAACAGTACAAAATATGGCCACTGCCTCAATCTATAACTGGCCTTTACAGCAAGGAGCACATGGAAGGGCGATGCATGTCAAACAATAAAACAGAAAATTCCCAGCTCAACTTACTGACCAGGTTGCGAACAGAACTATTGATATGCTGGTAAGAGGGTGCACTGGACACCCTGGCTGCCATTGTGCTATATGCTGGGTGTCCAGTGCACCCTGTTATGCACATACTGTTAGACAGGACAATTCGGTTTGTTCGCAAGCTGGGCCAGGAATGTTTCTCTTTTATTGTTACCTTCAATTCCTATCCTATAGCCAAACAGGAGGTGAGAAAATTCCTGCAAATTAAGGGAATTCCTTGGGGACTCCCAGGTCACCAGAACTAATGTCCCCATTGGAAAATTTCCCCTCTGTTACTTTTATGGGACAACCCAAAATTTGGGGTTTCTTTTAATTCCACTTTCAATGATAATTGTAAATTGGGCAAATAGAGCGGGTGACTCTTCATAACGGGGGCACAGACAGCAATAAAAATTGACAGGTGTTCTAACCTATCTCCACTCTATCCAAAACCAAAAAAAAAGT